>NW_027210820.1:307500-485000 GCF_029030835.1 Brachyistius frenatus | reverse complement strand
GCTGCAGACGGCTCCCCGGCACAGGGACATGACAGGGCTGACGGGGGGCAGACACAGGCTGACCTTACCGTTCTTATTGCATGGCGCTAGACTGTTGGAGGGATTCTGCTGCGTGGCAGCTTGAGATGAGAGCTGCTAGCAGATGAGGCTGTGGGTGAGTTTAACGGTGCAGCAATACCCCAGACCCCATGAGAAGTTATTCTGTGTCAGATCAGGTTGAAGTCCTCTGGCCATTTACCAAAGAGGCAGACCATACAGTACATTAAGTAAAGCTCTCTATGGCCGAGCTGCTCGGCCGGTCGCGACGCGAACTGCAAACCATTATACCTTCCATCAAAGTAAAGTGTAGGCTCGCTAAAAATAACCCTCAGTACGTCGGTTTGGTCCGAGCCCAGACACTCTGTCCGACGTGCACGGCTCAGCTGCTTGATGAGCGCACACAGACTGCAGTGTGGGAATCATTTCCAGGCTTCTCCTCAGATAAATGCACTTTGCCTGGAGGCGAGATTAACCGTGGCCTTCTCAGCTCTTAAGGATCGTTAACCATTTAGCGCCGTCAGGCTCTGTGATAAACTATGCCAACTTTTCTAACCGATAGACATTTTAGTAGCATCACAACACTGAAAATGTTCATGTTGGTCATAGTTAGTGAAAATTCTGCAATGCAAAGTCAAAATTACGACACAAGTATGATACTGACCCCGAGGTCCTGTGGGATCCAACACCAAGATGTTAGATGAACACGCTGTTCACAAAAACATGTGTAACTCAGGAACTGATGATGAATTGATGATGATCAAGCAATGAAATTTGTACCAGTTTCTCATCTGGGTTTTATCTTTCTGCTGCTCGGTGCCGCTGCGGAGCAGTAGTCTTGGAACTTATTGAGCCACCATCGTATCATGATTCATGTGGAATTAAGAACCAGCCCTTCATCATCATAATAACAGGTGATTGTAGAACAATGACTTTGAAGCATGGTTATCTGTGCAGTTCGGCCTGTGGGCACTTCATGACTGTCTGAGGAAGAGGAGGAAAAGTGCTGGGTTTCAGTCTGAAAAATGGCGTTTGGTTTTCTTTTTACATTTCTCATCAAGTGGAAAAATATCATGTGATGGAACTTATTCGAGCCTCAAGCACGCATGTGTCACACACACACACACACACACACACACACACACACACACACACACACACACACACACACACACACACACACACACCATCAGCTGAGATTGTGGTCTAATTCAAGTTGGCAGATAGGAGTCGGGATGAGAGCAACGAGTAATCAAGGAGACAGATGAGAGAGAGCGGCAGAGGTAAGTGCAGAGAGAGAGCGGCAGAGGATGAACGATAAAACATGAAAGTAGAGGAAGGAAGAAATTCAACTCGACAGTATCACAGTTTGCTTTGACAGACAGAGGAGAGACACTGGAGCAGAGTTAGAAGATCCTTCAGTCGGCAAAAACTCAAACCTATGTGGAAGTTTGTGGAGTTCATGACACTGGCGCACCGCAGCAACCTGAGAGGGCACTGATCAAATCAAATGCAATTATTATTGCATTTCCTCTCAAATGGAGAGAGAAACATGTGAAAATGGTTCTGTCACTGGCATTGTAAAGGAACCCAAGGATCTGCCAGCTCAGACCACATCTCAGAGCAGTGCAGCTGGTGGAGAACGATCTGCGTGGCTTCAGTGGGCAGAGCATAAACATGAAAAGACCTGTTCAAAACCCCACAGACAGGTTTGATAGATGTTCTGCATATTTCACAATAACACCGGGACAGATGGGGATCCTGACTCTTTTTGTAAAATTCTAAACACATTTTTCAGTGATGCACTTTGTAATGTTATGAGAGGTCACGAGTGTGGCTAGGGTGGGGTGGTGCAAGGGAATGAACCAAAAACAAATGGTTCACAGAAAAAGGTGAAGTTTTATTCTTCTTTAACTCCACAACTCAGGTAACTCTCTTTATCCACACCAAAAGGGCAAAACAAACAAAAAGTGCCCAAGTGGAGATAAGGGGTTGCTAAACTCAATAATGCTCAAAATAAGAGTCAACTTAAAGTGTCCTCGGTTCCACCGTCTAACGGGTCTTCTTCCTTTAGTTCCTCCTCAGTCTGGTTCTGTCCTCTCCTTTAGACAGTCCTCCAGTCTACTTGTGCTTTCGGTCCTCCTTCCGTCCATGTGCTCCCTCCTTCTCTCATCCTCTCGTCTGCTCCCTGTGGCCCTTAAGTCCTTCCTCAATCAGGTAGCTTAAACACTCATACCTGGGTGAGTGGTGAGGCATTCTGGGAGCTGTAGTTCGTAGATCGGTTGCCATTTTGTGGTGTGGCTGCCGATTTACAAGTGGGATGTAACACCCATCCACTACCTAACCCCTTGTGATGCCACAACTTGTGATACAAAATGGTGACCACAGGTAGCAAAATCCGAACACAATTAAAGCACAAGTGTCATAGATTAAACACAACAATTTAAAATTGACCACACTTGTTGCTAATGATGTGATGAAACCAATATAAGCCAGTTTAGAGTGCTCAAGCTGTTGCTGGTTGAAGGTTCATATCGATACAGTAATGAACAGAAACTATCGGAGAGGCAGAAGAAGAGTGCGTGTTAGAGGTGATGTATGTGGAGGAAGAGGAGAGGGGGTGAGGAAGAGCAAGACAAAGAACAGAGATTTCAGATGAAATTGGAGGCCGTGTTCTTGTCCATGGTGTGGCGATGAGACAAGCAGGACAAAGAGTGCAACCGGGCCTCAGTAGATTCTTCGTGTCCACCAGAGTCCGAAGATTCAGAGAAGAGAACAGGTGAAATGACTTTCTGTCATTGAAAGTTTGGAGTACTACTGTGTGTTTCAGTACATCACTGTGGTGGTGGTGGTGGGGGGGGGGGGGTTGGCTCAGCTGCAGGAGGGAATGATTGGGGAAGTGGTTCAGAGAACGGTGCAATGAAGAGAGTTAATTAGCCCAGCTGCAGTGAATTACTGATTGTCTCTCTCCACACAAAAGCTAGCAGTAGCACACCGGATGTCTCATTCCTGGAGATGCTGAGCAGCAGGGTGGCTGTGGACAGACGTGTGACGTGTGCTCAGAGGCTCGGAGGCTCGGCAGGAGAGCACACGGACTGAGAGACTGACGCTGTTGTGTGAATAAACCCATGTAGACCATACCTGAGCTGTTGAAGTCCATGGCCAGCGTGGTGGCAATGTCACATTGTGTGCTGCTATATGTAGTCATGGAGTTCTGGGCATGAGCAGCAGGAGCAAGCTTTGCATCCTGTCTATGTTATACTCTGGGACAATGTCAGTTTCCACCGTGCGGCCCAGGTACGAGAGTGGTTCTACATCAACCGGTCTTCCACCGTACTCTCCTTTCCTCAACGCAATAGAAGAGTTTTCCTCTTCATGGTGGTGGAAGGTTTGTGACCGACAACCGTACACCAGGGAGACTCCTGCAGGCCGTGAAGTTGGCCTGTGGTGATATGGGTGTGGAGTCTTGTCAAGGCTGGATCCGGCACACCAGAGGGTTCTTCCCCCATTGCCTGGCTCGGGAGAATGTGGCATAGATGAAGTCCTGTGGTCGGATCCGGCACAGAGACGTGATGCTGGGAATGAACAATGAACTTGACTTTGATGGCCCATGGCCAATTTACTGCAATGCGCTTTTCATTTCCATTTTGTCTTTGTCCTTTTCCAGGACTTAATTTTTTTGTAAGTGTAATAAAATGAGTTATAAAGTAAGAGTTATAAAATGTCGTGTTTTTGTTTATAAAAAAATGTTGGAATTCAAAACTGCATTTGCAATGAATTGTAAACAATAAAAAAAAAAAATCTTGGCGCTACATGCCCTGAACATTGTAGTATCCAGTTTTTGATGCAGTGTAATGACTGCTCAGTCGTGTTTTAAGTTGGACTGGCTTGGAGCATGATCTGACAACATAGTTTGGTGTTGAGTGCAGATGAAATGGTTTTGAGGCAAATGTTCAGTTTTGCAAGAAGATTCTGAGGTTTGGTGAAAGTGGTTGGAAAATTGAGTTTTGTGCTTACAGTTTTTTTTAGAAGGTTTCAAGAAGTGTGTCTCAGTGATTGTGAAAAACTGTAATACCATTGTAATTATTCAAAGATGTCGTGCATTACATTTGTATATTACCACCATACCATGTAACCTATGAATATATGCATATAATTACTTGCGTTGCATGGAAGCAGCACAACATAGTGTTTCCAACTGACAGGATGCATTCAGGATGAGGAGAGAGACATTAGATAAGGACTGGAGAAAAGAGCAAATTAAAATAAATAAAACCGAGAGCAATGGTGAGAAAATAGATGTGGTTAGATGAAGAGAAAAGAGTGCCCAAGGGGAATTGTAGCAATGGGGAAGAAAAAGCCTATAAGAGAGTGAAGGCTGAAGAAATGGAAAGGACAGGAGAGATGGGAGCGAGGATGCTTCAGATAAAGAGGAGGGGAGAGAGATAGACAGATAGGCGATATAAAACAGCAGCAGAGAGGGGAGGCGGAGGAGTGTCACGGGAAGAGAGGACTGACATGGAAAAAAAGGAAGAAAGAACTGAGAGTGAAGTGGAGGATGGAGGAGTGTAGTGATCAGTACTGGGCTGCGACCCCACTTAGTGACCAGGGCTGAAAGCTTTCCACTCCAGCGGCCTGCTGGCTGCATGCCTCGTACCACGCACACTCGCAGACAACAAAATACCTACTTCACATCACAACACAGTTTAAAGCTGCACTCAGCAAGATATACGGATGAAATCACAGCTTTCTTATCAGTCCAAATCACAGAAGCCGGCTCCATCCATCCCATCTCCGTTCATCCCATAAACCATACATTCACCCTACAGCCAAATTATATCCTGCTATTCAGGGGTGTTGTGCTGCTGGAGCGCCGCCAATTTTTTTTTCTTCAAGTGAGGAAATAAAATGCCCACAGTTTTCTTGATCTGGTTGAAATTCATTTATTTGTTTTGAACATTCGAAGATCTAAAGTGTACAATTCAAGAGAGCCAATAAAAACAAATGGAATGATCTAATTTGTTATAATTACATTTGAGATTTATTCATTGATCATGACATCAGTCTGAAGCCTTGCTATGATTTGCTGCCATTTGCCCTGTCAAACTTACTGTATTACATGTTCATACAAACTCAACACTTCCTGTATTCATTTCAAATTAAAAGCCCTCTAAGCATTTGATCAGTCAGACACCCCCTCATTTCTTAAAGAGTCAGACAGCCACAATTAAAATCAATAATCCAAAAATCCATCATTAGATTAAAGCAATAGAAATATACATTATTGACTGGCCACCGCAGGAGCAGTGGTTACACCTTAGAAACCAGCTGTACACTCAGGTGCAGCTGTTCACTCGTGCACTCCTGTACTTCAACAAATTGCACGACACGACTGCTGCTATTCCAGTATGTTTTAAAGGCTGACGAGTGAGAAAGAAAAGTAGCAGTTGTGCGGCAGTTCTCTGACGTTACCTTTCTGGTATTATGGTTACTGAAGTCTTTACAGTTCTGTAAACTCTCTGCCAGCATGCGATGTTGTCATGAAGTGGGCTCCTTGAGCCACATCACTTTCCATACTCAGTTGAATTCAAATGAAAAATGTGCAGCACTGTGTAAAAATCTTTGGATGTTTAGATTGTTGTCCATCACCTTATGGTCACAAATTCATTCAGAGCAGCAGTACAACGAGCCCAAACCTCCAGCCGTACTCACAGAACTACCTTTAGCCATAAGAAGAAAAGGGAATCCTGTAACAGATGGTGAGGTTGCCACAGAGCCCTGATCTCAGCCAAATCCACAGCACAACTCTGACAAGTTATCCAGGATGACTGGGACAACCGATCTGTCGAGGACCTTGAAAATGGGAAAAGTTTTATAGGCAAAGGGGATCACACTAGAGACTGTTGTACTCTTTAGGCTACTGAACATTATGAAACAAAAACTACTCATATCAATGTTTTTGAGAGCATCGTCACTTAGTACACACACTCAAACACTGGAGTTTATTTTGACTCAGTCCCACGTACACTGTCCTGCTGCCCCGAATTCACAAGAGAAAGCCAAGTGTGCATTAATCTGCCCCTGAAAATAGTCCCCAGCACATGACCTGTTTCCATCTGATTGTGTAACATTTAATAAAAACTACAACAACCAACTGTTTGAGGAAATTACTGAAGCTTTTTAAAGAAATCAAACTATATACAAATGCAAGAAGAAAAATAAGGATTGGAGAGGAGACTGGTCTCCTTGCTGAACATTGGCCTCTGGCCTCATATTAGACTTGAACATTGTTTATCCCTGCCTACTGTGTCAGTCGTTTGGAGATAATAAAGACTCCCTGTCCTACTGTGTCTGGGTCCGTTAAAACACCACAATATCATAACATATATGGTTTATATGGTTATACTCAAAAGACCATGTGGACTGTGTTTGATTGATTGACTGGATATAAAATTATTCGTAGCTTCAGGTCTGTAAAATGGTTCTGATCCAGAAGTGTCTTAAGCTGCAATACCACCGAGTGCCACTAGAGGTCGGCTCCATAAACTAGTTCTATTGTCTATGCTTTTGTTTGTATTGTTTTTGTTTTTATTTGAGAGACCTGAAAGACTTTGCTCTTCCACGCATCATAAAATGGTGTCATGTTATGTTAAAACTATGTTTTAAACAATGTGGCTCGATGTGTATGTGATGTTAAAAAAGTTATCTGTCGCACTTGGGATGAGACGAGTACCCGGGTGAAACGAGTATCCGGTGCGTAAAATTTACTTTTGATGAATATCATCCGAGTAATTGTGTCAATATCCCTGCTGATGAAGGCTTCTAACAGACACTAGCTGTGTGCACATAGCTACACACAGAGCTCCGCCTCCTCTTACTGCTGAAGCTCTCATCTCAGGCACTCTGTCAGTGTCCAGCATCGACAGTAATTAACAACTCGTTACTCTGAAAACGTTGGTCTTACCAGACGAGTCTCGGGTTACAGCTCGTGACTCGCTGCTTGCTTTCTGCTTCTGCTGGTTTGTTTTCCTTTGTTTCTATCAGCTCGCTCCTACCTCGTTAACACATCTTCACTGGCAAACTGTATTATGTTCAGAAGCTTCCTGATATTATTGGAGGAATTCCTCCCTTTGATAAAGCCTGTTTGATCAGGATTTACTAATATTGATATTAATGGTTCAAGCCTCAGAGTCAATACCTTGGCTAAAATCTTTGCATCTACATTAATGAGCGATATGGGCCTGTAAGACGCCGGATCTTAAGGGTCCTTGTTTTTTTTTCAAGATCAGGCTAATGTTGGCTAGCGACATTGTTTCAGGGAGGTGGTGAGTTGTGTTAAAGCTGTAATTATAAGTTCTGACTCGATGAGGAGTGAGCTTGTTTTTAAAGGCTTTAAACCACTCTGCTGGGAACCCATCTAGGCCTGGTGATTTTCCACTGTGCATCAGAGCCATTGCTTCTAATATTTCCTTTTCTTGAATGGGTTTCCCCAAAGATTTTTGCTGTTCTTTTGTTAGTGTAGGTAATTTAATTTTAGAAAAGAATTTATCAGGTTCCTCTTTAGTGCAGTTTTGTATAATGATTTGTAAAATGATACAAAAACAGAGTTGATATTTTTCTTATCGAAATGTCTTCCCTCCTGGATCTCCGATTCATTACTGTTGCAATTTTATTTCTGGTGAAGTAGGCGAGCCAGATATTTACTAGCTTTGTTTCCATATTCATACAGTCGTTGCTTTTGGTAGAATAAGGATCGGGATGCTTTCTCATTCAGAACTGAATTTAGTGCTGCTCTGATACTTTGCACTTTAATGAGATTTGTTTTGGTTGGACTAGATTTATGGGCCAGCTCTGCCTTTTTTAAGTCTGTTTCCAGTTCATTCTGCTCCTGAAGTAGTTTTTTTCTGGTGTGACATATATGAGATAGTAAATCCTCTAATATAGGCTTTTGCAGGTTCCCAAAGAAATTCAGGGTTTGTTTCACTGTTGTCATTTATGTCAAAAAATAAATCTAACTCGGCCTCCATCTTTTTTTTGTATTCCTTGTCAGTGAGGAGATATGATGGGAAACGCCATCTGTGTGTTCCAGAAATAGCTTCACTCAGTCATTTCCAGGTATGCTGGGGCATGATCGCTGATACGTATAGATCCTAAATACATGTGTAGCCAGTCAGGCAATGTCCCTCCTGAGCTACTGTAGGTGCAGACAGGCCTTGGCACCTCCTACTTCCTGGTTCACTCATTAGGCAGAGTATAAAAGCTGCACAGAATGAGCTGTTGTCAGCCTGCTTGTCTTGTTTGGTGTCAGTGCTGCATTGGGGATCCACAGTGATCTGGTAGGTGTTTTTAGGTTTCATTCTTTAAGTTATCATTTGTTTGTTTGTTTTGTTTGTACTCCAGATCCAGCTCCTCAGGGAGGCCCAAACCAGGTGTGAGCCTGCCCAGATGAAGGAGGCACAACATTTGGGCTGGACTTGAAAGCCACTGCTGTTTTGTTTTGTTACTGTTTTGTGGTTTTGTTTCATTTAGTTAAAGGACTTTTGTTGGTGTTAGTTTCCTGTGTTTTAACTAAACCCTATTATAAAGAAGCAGTTTTCAGGTGTAGCAACTCTTATTATAATCCACAATCTTGAAGTTTCTTCCCAGTCTTAATCAAGCTTGATCAATCAGTGCAGTCTTAACCTGGCCAGTCGTCACACAGAGGGAGGGGGGGGAGGGGGGGGGTCAAGGTGTTGATGGAGGAAGAGCCCTTTGAGATTGAGGGCTCTATGCAGTTCACCAGGGGGGGAGGCAGCAGAGGTGTTTGGGAGGTGTGAGGTGTGGAGGAGACAGATGAGGGTGGTGAACTAAACCTGTTGAAGAAACAGTTTAGCTCATTGGACCTCTCCAGGGAGCCCCCTGGTTGTTCCTCTCCAGGGAGCCCCCTGGTTGTCTCTCTCTCCCCTTGAACCAAGTAATCTCCTTCATACCGGTCCACACCTCCCTCACGTTGTTCTGTTGGAGTTTGGCCTCCAGCTTCCTCCTGTATGAGTCCTTGCACTCTCTCATCTTCTCCTTCAGGTGGCGCTGCACTCTCCTGAGCTCCTCCCTGTCCCCAGACCTGAAGGCTGCGTTCTTCTTATTAAGAAGAACTTTCAGGTCACTGGTGATCCACGACTTATTGTTGGGGAAGCATTTTACAGTCCGGGATGGTACGGTGGTGTGTTCAGAATACATTAAATTCTGTGATACAGTCCGTCATGCTGTTGATGTCCTCCCCATGTGGTCCACACAGCACATCCCAGTCCGTGGACTCAAAGCAGTCCTGCAGGGCGTCTTTAGCCTCCTGTGTCCACCTCCTCACAGTCCTGGTGGTCACAGGCTGCCTCTGCACCAGGGGGACATACCTGGGAGTCAGCAGGACCAGGTTGTGGTCTGATCTACCAAGGGGGGGAAGGGCAGTAGTACTGTATGCATCCATGGCATTAGCATACAGTAGGTCCAGAGTTTTATTGTTCCGTGTGGGGCAGTTCACATACTGGTTAAAGTCTCCAGTAACTAACAAAAATGCACTGGGATGCTTAGTCTGCAGTTTAGACACAGTGGAGTGGATGGTGTCCACTGCTCCCTCTGCGTCAGCTGATGGAGGAATGTACACAGCGATAACAATGGCGGACGTGAACTCCCTCGGCAAATAATAAGGGCGCATCCCCACAGCGAGCAGTTCAATGTCCGAGCTAGAGAAATGTTCCTTCACACACACATGGTCGGGATTGCACCACCTCTCATTCACATAGACTGCAATCCCTCCACCTTTTGTCTTACCGCTCCGAACAACGTCTCTGTCCGCCCGAACAGTCCTGAAGCCGGGTACAGCCGCGCTGTGGTCCGGGAAATGTGAGTGCAGCCATGTCTCGGTGAAACACATGATGCTGCACTCCCGGTACTCTCTCTGGGTCTTTACCAGCGTGCCGAGCTCGTCCGTCTTATTGGCCAACGACCTCACATTCCCCATTAAAATCTCCGGTACCGATGGTTTGTATTTCCGCCTTTAGCTTAGCTCCAGCTCTGCAACCCCGCCGTCTTCTCCGAAGTTCAACGGGGATCTCAGGCCTCGCTCCGGGCAACAGCAGTAGAGGGCTACTCAGCGCGATCAGCTGATCATGAGAGTAAATAATAACAGTGCCCCCATCCAGAAACGTGGAAAAATTACGGTCTATTGTCTGACCGTTAACTTAACACACGAGAGAAAGAAAAAAACAACTCCGAAGAGAGGAGAAAGGCTTAAAAAATACTAATAACAACACACTCGGGGAGGGGAGCTGCTGCAACAGGCTGCCGCTAGCGCGGCGCCATTTTAGCTAGGCCTGGAGGAGACCGTTGATGGCGAAGGCGGGACCTCTTCGACCGCATAGCAGGACACTGTCGGTGGCGAAGGTGGAACCCTTCCCGTCGTAGATCTGGAGGCGTGGTGTCGACACAGTCGGAGACTTAGAGTGATGTGGGCAACCTCGCAGTTTCCCACATCATAATTCCTCTCGGCCGGGAAAAGTAGACGGGGAAAAAAAGTGCAAGGGTGGAGCTTAGAGTCTGTACCAGAGCACTGTGATAATACAGCTCCCACTCCGGTATCTGAGGCGTCCACCTCGATGATGAACTGGCGGCTTTTGTCGGGCTGAATCAGGATAGGTGCCGACACAAATTGTTCTTTCAGGGTGCACAATGCTCTGTCGGCCTAGGGGGACCAGGAGAAATCCACCTTTGAGGAGGTGAGTCAGGTTAGAGGAGTCGTGGCTGAGTGACAGACAGACAGTCGCCGTCCAGCTGTAGTTACAGATGAACTGTCGATAGAAATTGGCGAACCCTAGAAACTGTTGCAGCTTCTTCCGGGTTGAGCGGGACCGGCCATTTGGTGACTGCCTTCACTTTTTCAGGGTCTTTGTGGACCGGGCCCTCCTTGATAATGAAACCCAGGAATTGTACTGACGAGTCATGGAACTCGCACTTCTCGGCTTTTACAAAGAGCTGATTTTCTAGAAGCCATTGAAGGACCTGACAGACATGATGGCGGTGCTCTTGAGGGTTAGAGGACTATATTAAGATGCAGGCGAGGTAGACGAACACAAACCGGTTGAGGAAGTCCCGGAGAACGTCGTTCACCAGGGCCTGGAAAGCGGCTGGGGCATTAGTTAAGCCAAAAGGCATTACTAGATACTCAAAATGTCCAAGAGGAGTGTTAAAAGCTGTCTTCCACTCGTCCCCCTCCCGTATCCGCACCAAGTGATAGGCATTGCAATGGTCCAGCTTGATGAAGATAGTGGCTCCAGTTAGGGACTCGAAGACCGAGCTGAGCAGTGGTAGTGGATACTTATTCTCTGTGGTTATCTGGTTCAACCCCCGGTAGTCGATGGAGGCTCTTGTCCTTCTTGGCTACGAAGAAGAACCCTGCTCCAAGCGGCGAGGATGACGGACGGATAATTCCAGCGGCAGGAGTGCTGGGAGAAGGGGAATGGCAGACTTGAGGCAGCGAGCGTGGCATCCAGGGCTCCAGCTGGTGATTCTGCCCCCAGCCCAATCAATCTGGGGGTTGTGGGGTGGCCCAGAACCAGAGGTGTCTGGGGAGTCAGGAAGACATAAGAACATATCTCGTGCCGGTGATTTCCTGACATGAGCAGGGGAATGGGTCGAGTGCGGTGGGTGATCCAGGCTAGTGAGCTGCCATCCAGGGCAATCACCAGCAGGGGACGCTCCAATACCTCCACTGAAATTCCGTGAGAGGAAACTAAGGGGGAGTCTAAAAAGTTCTGTTCCACCCCAGAGTCAATGAGAGCCGAGATGGGTAATGGACCCGATGGCAGGCACAGGTTTGCCGGCAGCATCAGGTGAGACTTGGGATGGGGAAAACGCTCGGAGTCACTCGCCAGTATCTCCGCACTGGCGAGCTCCCTCTTTTGGGCGAACAGGGCAAACAGGGATGCGGTGTCCCGGCTCTCCGCAGTAGAGACAGTTCCCCGACCGAATGTGTGGTTCCCTCTCCTCTCGAGATAGAGGAGACTGCCCGAGCTGCATGGGCTCTTCACGAGCCGGAGGAGGAGAAGCCTGAATAGAGGAGTGCAGATGGTCCGGGCTTTGCTGGCGAGGCAGAACCGGAAGCGGGGAACTGGGGACGGAGACGTACTGACGAGCCGGAGTATGGGATCTGTAGTTCCTCTCTTGTCTTCGCTCATGATGATTGTCCAAATGGATTGTGAGCGAAATGAGCTCATCCAGGGATTCTGTCTCCTCCCGAACTACGAGCTCATCCTTTAAAACCTCGGAGAGGCTATTCCGGTAGACCCCTCGCAGAGCCACCTCATCCCAGCTGGGCTCCGCGGCCAAAATCCGGAAGTCCACTGAGAATTCGGCAGCGCTCGTTGGACCCTGACCGAGGCGAAGGAGCCGTTAAACAGCATCTCTAGCGTACACTGGGTGGTCAAACACCTTCTTAAATTCCTCCACAAACCACTCGAAAGAGCTAATGTCCAATTGGCTCCAGCTGTGCCAGGCCTCAGCCCAGACGAGTGCTTGTCTGCGCAGCAGCCCCACCATATATGCTATTCTAGCATTGTCCGAAGCATAAGTGCGAGGCTGCTGATTAAAGACGAACATTGTCTATAACAGAAACCCTCTGCATCCTCCCGAGGTCCTGTTGAAGGGTTCCGGAGATTGAACGAACGACTCGCGGGTAGACGGCAAGTCCTCAGCTGCCGGTTCATGGGGGAGACTGGCGAAGCAGGGTGAGGTCCTGCATCTTACTACCAATCTCTCCACTTGAGACCAGATGGCTTGTTGGGAGTCTCGTAGGTCCTGCAGCAGATGGTGGTGTTGTCCCAGGAGAACGCCTTGGTTCAAGATCGCCCTCTGCAGGGGGTGATCCTGCTGCTGGGTCCATACTGGTCAGTCCATTCTGTTATGTGGTGGCGATATTTAAACGGACCCAAATGCAAACACAACAGCAGAATCGTTTCAGAACCAGGACACTTTATTCTCCCAGGCCAGGGCAAAACAGGGGATACACACAGAATGTTTGAATTCAATGGCAGCCGGTCGTCAACAGTCACTGAGTGGTCTCCCTTCTCTCTCATTCCTCCGCAGCCAAGGGAAAACTCGACCACCACTCTTGACGGCAGGAAAGCCGACTGGAAACAGTCACGTGAGCCAAAGGCACTTCCACGTGCTCCGCTCCGGTCCGACCCGGAAGCAGGCTCAGCTGTGAACGCCGTGAACAGGCAGGCTGACTGAGAGAACCTACTGTGTAGGCGTAGCTCCGCTGTGTGGTTTACCGAGGTCCGACACAGGGGGCGGCAGGCTGGCGTAGCTTGTGTGGCATCCCGAGGCCTGACACAAGAACAGCAGACTGGATCACTTTGTGTGGTCTCCCGAGGTCCGACACAAGGGAGTAGGCTGGGCCGCTGTGTGGATTCCCGAGGTCCGCCACAGGATAGCGAGGCAGGGTCGGCTGTGTGATCTCCAAGGAACGAACTGGATGTCTTCTTTGTGCAGGTGAAACCCGAGGCTCAACACTGGACGGCAGGTAAGTTGGAGACAAACAGGGAGTCAGAACTGGAACGTCTCACTGAATGTAACAGATGAGCTTACGGGGACGAGATACCAGGCAGGGAAACGGACGGACTGACAACGGGGAGGAGAACCGCTGCAGTATATATGCCAGGTGGTGATGATCAGGTGTAATCAGGATCAGCTGCTCACAGAGAGGGGCGTGACGGTGACAGATATTCAGAGGCAGGTACTGTGGAGAGACGGGCACAACAATAACAGACAGGGGAATGACAAAACACATGAGGAGAGGTGATTGGGGGGAAAACAGAGGAAAATGCACTAGGATCAGACCGGAATCCTCACACTTACAGTACATGTTTTATTATCCTATCTTCTGTTTACCTGTACCTTTTATCTTTTTAATGCATTGTCCTCATTTCTATTCTCGTTTTTAGTTTATAGTTCAATCATCTGTGAAGCACCTTGAACTGCACCAAAATGTACGGAAAAGTGTGATATAAATTAAGTTTGAGTGATTGATAACTTGAATGCCAATGCATATGCTCTTTAATGGTATGTTAACATTGTTCTCCATCAGGAGCAGCTGTCCAGTTCTCTGAATAAAAGTGTCCCATGCCTGGTTGAACCAAAGCCTTGAACACAAATGAGCATCAAACAACAAAGAGAAAACATCCGCACAGTTTATCAGTGTGATAATCCACGATCTACAGTTTTTGACATTCATCAGTAGCTCCAGAGTGTTTGTGGGGAACATTGTGTTTGTAGGTCACGTACGATACAGAAGCATCTTGCATTTACTTCAGTTTCATACTGTATATTATCTACAGCTGTGTCCCCTTCTATAATCTAAACGTAACCCTTTAACTCTCAAATCTATAACCTGCATCATCCTGTGTAGTTCATTCATTTTGCAATTAAGCGCTGCTATCCCGCAAAACTTCTTGTTTGTCATTGTTATGGTGTCAAAAATGTTGAAAATCATTGTTTTACCCAAAGTTTTTTTTTTTTTTATCCAAAGTTTATGTAATAAAACATATTCTCTTTGTAATAATGGAAATGTTTTTAGTAATAGATTGCTGCATGAAACTTTTAGCAGACAATGTTGTAATGTCCAGTTTTAATTCACGTTGGTGTTGCTAAATCACTGTTCCCTATATGCCTAAACTATAACTAAATTATACATAAGTCTGTTTTTTAGGCTTGCCATCAAATAAAACGGCTGGGTAATAAACGCAGGAGAGGTTAATCAAATGATGCACAGGTGTTTGTTTTTTTATCTGATGTCCAAATCATTCGGACCGCGTCCTCAGTCTGTCTCGTCGAAATTGTTGCCAGCCATTGCTTATAAACAAACTGCAATGAAAAATCATAGATGGGTAGATATCACTATGTTGTTAAGGCCATGGGAGCTTTATCGTCATGGTTACTGTAATAGTCACATGGGCAAGGTTGTGGTTAAAAGATGTCAGCGATGACTGTCGGCTGGAGAAAAGAAACAAAGAGTCATCTCCTGTGTTAAAGTCAAATGTTGTGTTTACCCATAATGCATCCCCTCTCACGTAATCCCTGCACATTACCGACTACCTCCTTTTCTCCCTTTGTAATTCATGTGGCCACCAAAGAGGACAGACACAAATAAGATCAATGTTTTCGGTAATTTACTGAAAGACGGATGTTTATATGTTTTGATTTCTACATGACTCTTTCCTTTTAAATACTTTTTGTGGCTCCTGATACAGTCACACTGGATCCATATTTCCACAAGCAGCTATACTCTTCTGTTTGGATCAAAGATGCTGTCACCACTCTGTGGAGGGAGGGAATTATTTATCACTCAGCTACATGGAGCCTGGTTTACACAGTGTTATTCACCATGATGGGTTTGCCCTCCGCAGTCAAGCGGGTGCTTTTAATTTTCAGGCTGTCTTATTCATTATAGAGTGGAAATGGATTCAAGCAGCCACTGATTCATTATTTCCCCTCTCACCCCATCCTCACCCATCACCTGCTGAAGAAAAGAGGAAATTGATGTTGAAAACTGATATTAGATTTCACACAGAAACAACCGTGTAGGCTATGCTTCCTGCAGGAGAAAGCACAGTACATACGGCTGTAAAGAGGAGCTGCCATACGTGTCTGATATAGATTTGCCGCAGATCAATGTGTTTTGTCTAATGAGACAGGGTGCGTTTTTGATAGAAATGCTAACAATGTGTCGCGTTGCACTGCAGGCACCCACTCACACACAGCCTCTCCATATCTGATGCCTTGCGAATGTGATTAAAACCTCTTCTTGGCGCTGCCTCCCCCAGTCCCTTGCCTCTTTCAGCCTGCAGGCTTGAGTGGGTGTCCACATGTGAGCAGTTTTCTATGGGGGACGGTTTGAAGAAGTGAACTATGGTATTCAACCCAATAAGTAGCCTTTTAAAACCATTGTAATAAAGAGCACATCAATAAATCTGAGCACAAAAAAAGGACGCCTAGTAATCAGAGACTATGAACCTTGGCCCCTGCAGAGAGGTTGATAAACCATTAAAGGTACAGAAAAATAGAACATACAGTGGATACAGAAAGTATTCAGACCCCTTTAAATTTTTCACTCTTTGTTTCATTGCAGCCATTTGCTAAGATCAAAAAAGTTCATTTTATTTCTCATTAATGTACACTCAGCACCCCATCTTGACAGAAAAAAACAGAAATGTAGAAATTTGTGCAAATTTATTAAAAAAAGAAAAACTGAAATATCACATGGTCATAAGTATTCAGACCCTTTGCTCAGTATTGAGTAGAAGCACCCTTTTGAGCTAGTACAGCCATGAGTCTTCTTGGGAATGATGCAATAAGCTTTTCACACCTGGATTTGGGGATCCTCTGCCATTCTTCCTTGCAGATCCTCTCCAGTTCCGTCAGGTTGGATGGTGAACGTTGGTGGACAGCCATTTTCAGGTCTCTCCAGAGATGCTCCATTGGGTTTAGGTCAGGGCTCTGGCTGGGCCAGTCAAGAATGGTCACAGAGTTGTTCCGAAGCCACTCCTTTGTTTTTTTAGCTGTGTGCTTCGGGTCATTGTCTTGTTGGAAGGTGAACCTTCGGCCCAGTCTGAGGTCCAGAGCACTCTAGAAGAGGTTTTCTTCCAGGATATCTCTGTACTTGGCCACATTCATCTTTCCTTCAATTGCAACCAGTCGTCCTGTCCCTGCAGCTGAAAAACACCCCCATAGCATGATGCTGCCACCACCATGTTTCACTGTTGGGATTGTATTGGGCAGGTGATGAGCAGTGCCTGGTTTTCTCCACACATACCACTTAGAATTAATGCCAAAAAGTTCAATCTTGGTCTCATCAGACCAGAGAATCTTATTTCTCATAGTCTGGGAGTCCTTCATGTGTTTTTTGGCAAACTCTATGCGGGCTTTCGTATGTCTTGCACTGAGGAGAGGCTTCCGTCGGGCCACTCTGCCATAAAGCCCCGACTGGTGGAGGGCTGCAGTGATCGTTGACTTTGTGGAACTTTCTCCCATCTCCCTACTGCATCTCTGGAGCTCAGCCACAGTGATCTTTGGGTTCTTCTTTACCTCTCTCACCAAGGCTCTTCTCCCACGATTGCTCAGTTTGGCTGGACGGCCAGGTCTAGGAAGAGTTCTGGTCGTCCCAAACTTCTTCCATTTAAGGGTTATGGAGGCCACTGTGCTCTTAGGAACCTTGAGCGCTGCAGAAATTATTTTGTAACCTTGGCCAGATCTGTGCCTTGCCACAATTCTGTCTCTGAGCTCCTTGGACAGTTCCTTCGACCTCATGATTCTCATTTGCTCTGACATGCACTGTGAGCTGTAAGGTCTTATATGGACAGGTGTGTGCCTTTCCTAATCAAGTCCAATCAGTTTAATTAAACACAGCTGGACTCCAATGAAGGAGTAGAACCATCTCAAGGAGGATCAGAAGAAATGGACAGCATGTGAGCTAAATATGAGTGTCACAGCAAAGGGTCTGAATACTTATGACCATGTGATATTTCAGTTTTTCTTTTTTAATAAATTTGCACAAATTTCTACATTTCTGTTTTTTTCTGTCAACATGGGGTGCTGAGTGTACATTAATGAGAAATAAAATGAACTTTTTTGATTTTAGCAAATGGCTGCAATGAAACAAAGAGTGAAACATTTAAAGGGGTCTGAATACTTTCCGTACCCACTGTATATAATGCTTGTTGAGGGCGGCACAGTGGTTAGCATGGTCGCCTCACAGCAAAAAGGTTCGGGATTTGAATCCGGGCCTGAGCCTTTCTGTGTGGAGTTTGCATGTTCTCCGCGTGCCTGCGTGGGTTCTCTCGGTACTCCGGCTTATTCCCACCATCCAGAAACATGCACTTCAGGTTATCTGGTGGTTCTACAAATTGCCCTTCGGTGTGAATAAGAGCATTAATGGTCTTTGTTTCCGTCTGTCTCTCTGTGGCCCTGTGATGGACTGGTGACCTGTCCAGGTGAACCCTGCCTTCATCCTAAGTGAGCTGGGATAGGCTCTGCGGGTATAGATAATGGATGGATGGATGGATAATGCTCATTGAAACCTTGAAAGATAAACTTGTGACAGGAACTACAGTACATTACATTACTGCGCTTACATGACATTTATACAGGCACCTGAGTATGTCCTTTTTCTGCCAAAGTTCTTTCCTCTTGACCTTCACTACATCTTAGAAAGACATGTACTTTCTGCTCTATTTATCAGATAGCTGCAATTACTGAGTACTTTTCAGATTAAGACTTTCCATTAAAACATATAACAAACTTCTACAATATTACACATGACATTAAACCATGTAACATGGTCTAAATACACCTCACAGACAAGAAAAGACACCATCATAATATAGAAATGTCAACGAAAAATTAGAGAAGAAAAGTACAACCCTGTTTCCAAAAAAGTCGGTGTGTAAAATGTAAATAATAACTACGGAGCTATGCTCTTATAATGTGTCCAAAAATACGTTTTAAAAGTGTTTTAAATTGATGACATGTCTGGACTGGAGAAGGTCAGTTTAACACCCGAACTCTTCTGGAGATTCATGCAGTTTAAATACGTGCAGAATGTGGTTGGACATTGTTCTGCTGAAATAAACAAGACCTTCCCTGAAAGAGACGTTGTCTGGATGGCAGCATATGTTGCTCCAAAACCTGAATATCTCATTCAGCATTAATGCTTCCTTCCAGATGTTCAAGCTACCCATGCCATGTGCACTAATGCATCCTGTACCATCACAGATGCTGGCTTTAGAACTGAGCTGATAACAAGCTGGATGGTCCCTCTCCTCTTTAACCTGGAGGATGCAGCGTCCATGATTTCCAAACAGAATCTCAGATTGTGATCCATCAGACCTCAGGACAGTTGTCCACTTCACCTCAGTCCATCTTCAATGATCTCGGTCCAGAAAAGGCGGCGGTGTTTCTGGATCATGTTTCTATCTGGTTTCTTCTTTGGAGAGTTTTAACATCATTTGTGGACGCAGCGATGAACTGTGTTCACAGACGATGGTTTTCACAAGTGTTCCTGAGCCCATGCAGTGATTTCCACTCCAGAACAGTGTGTGTTTTGAATAATTTGAGGGCCCTAGGATCACCACCATCCTCTATTGTTTTTTAGCTTCGTCCTTTGCGTACAGACATTTCCCCAGATTATCTGAATCTTTTAACGTAGAATCTTTAATTAATGTAGTGTTTGATGAATTCGTTGCAATTTTATGCTAAGGAACATTATTCTTGGATTGTTCCACTATTTTCCCAGTCTTTCAGAGTGGTGAACCTCTCCCCATTGTCACAACCAACAGACTCTGCCTCTCTGAAATGCTCTTTTTATACCATATCATGTTACTGATCTGTTGCCAATTAACCTAATTAATTGTTAGATGTTCCACCAGGTGTTTTTTTTTGCATTACACAACTTTTTCAGTATTTTGTTGCCTCTGTCCCAACTTTTTTGAGAGGTGTTGCTGGCATCAAATTCAAAATCAGCATGTATTTGTAATAAAACCATAACATTTGTCCATTTCCACATTCTGTTTTTATTCACATTTTACAGTGTCCCAATTTTTTGGGAAACAGGGTTGTGTAAAGCTTAAAGATGCTATAAAGTAGAAATGAAAATGAGTTTTAAGTTCACCACACCACAGAAGTATGGGTTGTTAACTACCCAGACAAGTTTGTTAAATTAGGGTTTGAAATCGTGAGAAAATCAGCAATCTTCTCTGCTCTGAGACTGGGGGGGGGGGGCGTGTCCCAAAGGAGCTGAAGCTCCGTCCACTCGCTGGAAGGTGTTCAGTGTCCTGTAGGACAGTCCTGTGGCTGCAGTTCTTTTCCCCACTAAGCGGCCCGTCTGACATCCAACCTCTCGGTGACTTTATGCATGATGTCCCACTGGTACTCTGTCTCTCTGGTGGACACAGCAGCCTGCTTTGGGAAAACAGAATAGAATCAGAATTTATTTGTCCAATGAGTGAAACATACAGATGCATATAAATGAAGCTTGTCCCCCTGATCTGTAACCCAGGAGTCAAACTGGACACCAGAGACAGCAGACAGTGAGTCTCCAACTACTTCTAATGACCTGCATTACAATAGTGGAGATAATAAGAGAGGAGGAGTTGATTTAGTTCTGTAATGACTGCAACATGAACAACGCTGCATTATATCACATGTTAATTCATTACATTACATCACATCACATGCCAATTCATTACATCACGTGTCAATTAATTATATCACGCGTCAATTCATTACATCACGTGTCAATTAATTATATCACGCGTCAATTCATTACATCACGTGTCAATTCATTAGATCACGTCTCAATTCATTACGTCACATCAATTCATTACATCACATGTCAATTCATTACGTCACGTCAATTCATTACATCACGTGTCAATTCATTACCTCACGTCAATTCATTACATCACATGTCAATTCATTACATCACGTCAATTCATTACATCACGTGTCAATCCATTAGATCATGTCAATTCATTACATCACATCAATTCAAACTTTGAGCGTGCTCAGGTCGAGCCGAAAGTCTTTCTCTTCCACTGATGTCCCTCCACCTCCACCTGCTCTCTGCAGCCTCCACCTCCACCACCTCCTCCTCCTCCACATGTAGTCGGGCTCGTTTATCCGGTGATTGTAACGTTACACCGGAGTACAACAACAACAACCCTCATTAATGTGAGGACTAGATCTCCTCTGGTCCATGTTCACCATCACCCCGACATGTAAAATACAGAGTTACATATATTATAGTTCCTTATCGGAGCTTTATTGAGACGCATAAAACAATCGGCGGTTATCGGAGCATTTTCCTCTGAACTCTGCTACGAGCTCAATACAAGCTAATTAGCACGTTAGCTACCATTTCACCAAAATACCGTTATTCTACACCGAATAAAATCATGTTAGCGGTTTGCACCGTGGACTAAATATAGCAGAGTTACTGTGGACAAGTTATCTCGTATAATTATAACAAGCACACAGAACTTACACTGAGTGGTGAACTGCTGGCGGCAGCAGCGGACGGTGCCGGTGCGACCGGGAGATGAACGGCCGTGAGGGCGACGGTCGGTTCGGCTCTGTGCTGCAGGAGAAGCGGTGCGTCCGTGAACTCCGTCTGTCTCCGGTGGAAGTTGGTGAAACTATCCACCGTGAAATGGTCCCTGCAGAGGTGGCTGTTGGTGTTCATCCTAAATTCTCCTTTAGCTCTTTACGAAATCAATCCACCTCTTTTTCCTTTCTTCATCAGTAGGACATTTAAATAGAGATGCAGCGCTGCTTTGGAGGTTCTTGCTTCCAGGAAAGATTCCCTTGCGGGTGGAGGGAGACGTCCTGTAGCAGCTAGCTGATGTACAATAACTATCTGACTATGGCAGGAGTAGAACTGAAGTCCAGTGGGATGACCTCTTATGTAAATGAGCTCCAGGCTTTTATAGCGTTTCACCGTGTGAGAGGAGGAGCCATGTAGAGGGTTATATAAACCGGCTGTGAACTAGCTAGGTGACGTACTGAAGCTAGCTTTTAGCCCCGCCTACAAAAACCTGAGCTGAAGACATGAGAAACTGTTTCACGGTCTAACTCCACATTTCAGAGACAAAGTTTTCAAACTTTGCACATGCTTTCAGCAACTCATTTCACATGTACTGTATATAATGTACTGAGAAGCAAATCTTGGAATTTGCTTTACAGCATCTTTAAATTTAAAAAGCTGTTAGCTGGTTCTACAGGAAGTGGGCCTGAGAGCTAAACGCCCTTCCTCCAGTTCTATTCTTAGAAACCCAAGGAACCTTGCGCAGGCCTGCACTCCCCCTGTAGCCTGCTTCTTTCAGCCAACATTGAGACCACAGCGTTTTATTTGAGTTGTAGGGTATCTTTAATATAGGGGGGGAGCCTGATTGTTGAGGGCTTTGAAAGTGAGGAGCAGTATTTTTTAAATATATTCTGTTTTATGTGTATCCAGTGAAGGGACACTTGAACGGGGAAATATGCTCTCTCCTGCCAACTCCCATCAGCACTCTTGCACCCACGTCCAGGATTAATTGGAGGTTCTTCAGGGAGGCTCAGGGGCACAACTCAACAGAGAGTTCCAGTAATCTAGCCTGGAGATGACAAATGTGTGGATCAATGTCTCTGCATTGAACTGATGAGATATTTCTGATTTTATTCACCTTGCGAAGAAGGAAAAATGCAGTCTTAAAGATTTGCTTCAAGTCTGGGTGGAATGATTTGTGCTGATCATACGTCCCACATTTTCTACAGTAGTACTGGAGGCCAGGGTTATGTCATCCAATGTAATTATATGATTCGATTTCAGAGATGTTTAGGGCCAAGTATAATAACTTTAAAATAAACAGCCACTGGTCATCCACTCCCCAATGTCCTTTGGACATGCTTAATTTATTGGTTTCATCCGGTTTCACAGAGGTATAGCTGGGTGTTGTCTGCATAGAAGTGACAATTTATGCAGTTATGATGGTATCTAAGGGAAGCATATGTAGATGGAAGAGTATTGGAACAGTGGAGTTTGCATGTTCTCCCTGCATGGGTTCTCTCCGTGTACCCCGGCTTCCTCCCACCATCCAAAAACATGCACCTCAGGTTAATTGGTGATTCTACAAATGTCCCTTAGATGTGAATGAGAGCGTGAATTGTCTTTGTTTCCGTCTGTCTCTCTGTGGCCCTGTGATGGACTGGTGACCTGTCCAGGCGAACCCTGCCTTCGCCCAAAGTGAGCTGGGATAGGGTTTATGTATAAATTGGGTTTTAAAGAAAGTTTTGAAGTTCTCGTACTTGGTGAATCATCTGAGACAGTTGAAGGAAGCATGTAAAATATGTGGTTCTGAAATTACAGAGTTTTATCATATGTTATTAGACTGTCCTTCCAGGCAGGTGAAATTCCTCTAACTTAGAGGAGCTTTTTTTTTTTTTTTTTTTTTTTTTTTCTTTTCCAGCTTTTTGAGAGTTGTAACAAGAGGAGAGTCTCTTCTGTTAAATTACTCTCTTTTTCAGAGGGGCAACATTGTTGAGTGTCGTTCGCAGCGTTTTCAAAGAGATGTTGAGTGAAGTTGATGTAGCTGCCCTCCACTGTACTGGCACATGGCATTGAGGCAGATGGCATTGGTGCTCAAACTGTTATTATCCACATCAACATGAATGTTAAAGTCACCCTTTATAATCACTTACAGTGCATCCGGAAAGTATTCACAGCGCTTCACTTTTTCCACATTTTATTACAGCCTTATTCCAAAATGGATTAAATTCATTTTTTCCCCTCAAAATTCTACACACAATATCCCATAATGACAATGTGAAATAAAGTTTTTTGAAATCTTTGCAAATCTATTAAAAATCAAAACGAAAAAAATCACGCACATAAGTATTCACAGCCTTTGCCATTACACTCAAAATTGAGCTCAGGTGCATCCTGTTTCCACTGATCATCCTTGAGATGTTTCTACAACTTGATTGGAGTCCACCTGGTAAATTCAGTTGATTGGACATGATTTGGAAAGACACACACCGTCTATATAAGGTCCCATAGTTGACATGTCAGAGCACAAACCAAGACATGAAGTCCAAAGAATTGTCTGTAGACCTCAGACAGGATTGTATCGAGGCTCAGATCTGGGGAAGGGTACAGAAACATTTCTGCAGCATTGAAGGTCCCAATGAGCACAGTGGCCTCCATCATCTGTAAATGGAAGAAGTTTGAACCACCAGGACTCTTCCTAGAGTCGGCCGCCCGGCCAAACTGAGCGATCGGGGGAGAAGGGCCTTAGTCAGGGAGGTGACCAAGAACCCGATGGTCACTCTGACAGAGCTCCAACGTTGCTCTGTGAAGAGAGGAGAACCTTCCAGAAGGACAACCATCTCTGCAGCACTCCACCAAGCAGGCCTGTATGGTAGAGTGACCAGACGGAAGACACTCCTCAGTAAAAGGCACATGACAGCCCACCTGGAGTTTACCAAAAGGCACCTGAAGGACTGTCAGACCATGAGAAACTAAATTCTCTGGTCTGATGAAACAAAGATTGAACTCTTTGGCCTGAATGCCAAGCGTCATGTTTGGAGGAAACCAGGCACCGCTCATCACCTGGCCAATACCATCTCTACGGTGAAGCATGGTGGTGGCAGCATCATGCTGTGGGGATGTTTTTCAGCGGCAGGAACTGGGAGACTAGTCAGGATGGAGGGAAAGATGAATGCAGCAATGTACAGAGACATCCTTGATGAAAACCTTCTCCAGAGCGCTCTGGACCTCAGACTGGGGCGAAGGTTCATCTTCCAACAGGACAACGACCTGAAGCACACAGCCAAGATAACAAAGGAGTGTCTTCGGGACAACTCTGTGAATGTCTTTGAGAGGCCCAGGCAGAGCCCAGACTTGAACCCGATTGAACATCTCTGGAGAGATCTTAAGATGGCTGAGCACCAACGCTCCCCATCCAACCTGATGGAGCTTCAGAGGTCCTGCAAAGAAGAATGGGAGAAACTGCCCAAGAATAGGTGCCAAGCTTATAGCATCATACTCAAAAAGACTTGAGGCTGTAATTTCTGCCAAAGGTGCTTCAACAAAGTATTGAGCAAAGGCTGTGAATACTTATGTATGTTACATTTTCGTTCTTTATTTTTAATAGATTTGCAAAAATTTTAAACAAACTATTTTCACTTTGTCATTATGGGATCTTGTGTGTAGAATTTTGAGGAAAAAAATGAATTTAATCAATTTTGGAAAAAGGCTGTAATATAACAAAATGTGTAAAAAGTGAAGCGCTGTGAATACTTTCCGGATGCCCTGTATCTGTACTAAGCTGTAGATCCATTGAAGTCAGAGAATTCAGTTAGAAAGTGCTAAAATCTTTACATATTTTAATAAAATTCCAAAAACTGAATAAAGATTGGTTTATCAGAACTTTGTTTTTTTCTCTTTTCTCTCCCACTGATCATCTGATGACCCTTCAGCTTTATCAGATGATGGTCCTTTGGAGGGGCTCAACCTAGTCTAGAGCTTGATTGTGTAAATGTATACAAATCAACTAATTGTACATTAAGCTAACTGTATAAGGCTATCAAAACTAGCTCCAGCAGTATCCATGTGTCAGTATGATAATCTAAAACTCCCGCTGCAGCAGGCACGCCAACAGGTTGGTATGGACAGTTGACCACGGACATCCCAGAAGGGCAATTCAGTTTTACAATCAACCTAAACCATTCCCAAGCTCACAGACAAGCAGCAAACAGCAGTCTGTCAGGGACAATAGATCGGTCAGTACAGGGGCAAAAGATGATTCATACAATCCATATAATAAAATAAGTAGATAAATGCACAAAGCATTCTAAGATGCATTACACATGATATTACATTCAATTAATGTATGGCTTAAGAAGACATGTAAAGAACCATATGAAAAATAGACACAGGAATAGACCAACAGTTGTGGTTTAAGGAAAAGAATAAGGCAATCTTTGAAAAAGACTGCTGTCCACATTTAACAGCCTGATAGCCGAAGGAAAGAAGCACCTGGAATACCGATGTGATTTCCTGAGGGGTGCTTTTATAGCGCCGCCCTGAGGGCATAACAGGGAATTCACTGGACAGTACGTGGTCAGATTGGCTGATGATTTTTTTTTTTGCTTTCTGGGCCACACGTTTCACCCAGAGGGAGCACAGGTCTCTCTGCTGGACTCTGATTATCCTGGAGCAGACCTTAACAATACTGGTCAGGTTATTCCTGTCCTTCACTGACAACCCATTATATCACTAGATAAAGGAAAAAGGTAAAATACTTTTAATAAATTACTGGTAATCACTATATAAGATGGTGTTACAGACATTAACGGAGTTAAGCTTTCACAGTGGATGAATTCTTTGATGTCCACGCTTGACAATCAAATTATTGTTCATATCGAACTTTAGTTGGTAGTCAAACACAGTTCCAGGATACGCAAGTGTCAACAATTACATCTTTGTCATGTATAGTGCTGGCTTTGGGATCATTATTATTTTTTCCTAAAATCAATGATAGGCTCCTTAGTATTTGACACTTTCAGGTTGAGGAAGTTATCGTCGCAGCACTTGACAAAGGCAGGTTGGGCACAAGCCTGATCTGACTCTGAGCTCTGAAGAAGAGAAAATAGTGTATCATCAGAGAATTTCACCATGTAACTACCCTCTTTAGAAGACCTGCTGTCCATGTACAAAATGAAAAGCAAGAGGGAAAGAACGCAACCTTGGGGTGAGCCCGTGTTTCACACCAGGATAACTTTATTGAATAAAACCTGCTGGATTCTGTTGGTTGAGAAGTTTAAAAGCAACAGTAAAAGCTGATTGGATAAATATAAATGTCAATAAGAAGCAAGCTGATCAATCAAAATGTGAGGTTGCATCTTGTTGAAGCTGAACCTGAAGAAAAGTCAGAAAATAAAATTGTCGCATGATTTGGGTTTCTCCAAGTGCTTCTATACTCTATCAAGGATGAACAGTTTTGCATCTTCTACACCTTTACCAGCTTCAGAAGCAAAGTGTAAAGGATCAAGTTTGCCATCAACCAGGCAGAAGATGAGGTTGTCCCTCATCTTTTGAAACTTTCTCAAAGTATTTCAGCTCAAGTAATGTAAATGGAACAGGTATGAACTCAATTATTTGTCTGGGATTTTTTTTTTTTAATTTTGGAATAAGAATTATTGTAGAAGTTTTCCAGATTGAGGGTAACTGGCATTGGCCAGCACACGTCTGGTAGAGTTTAGTAAAAACCTTTCTGTCTCACTTGTAAATTGATTGATGGAGGCCATTTATTTAATTCCTTGCCCGGCTACCGTGGGGTCACCACCACTATTTTGCATTTCTATTTTATTCATGTACTTTGTACGTTTGGCCTTAGCAATTGAATCAAGTCTGTGTTACGTTAGCAATCAGCTGTGCAGCAGCTGCTGCGTTGGCTTGTGGGTGAATGTGAACAATCGTGAAGAACAGCTGTTGAAATTCATGAGGTAGTATTCGTGAGATTGACAGCACTTCGATGTCAGGAGTACATATCTTTTCCCAAACCACAACAGTGTTACGTTACCTTTGGTTAACGTAAAAGCACACTCCCAATGGTCCGACGAGAAGACTTTTTATCCAGACTGTACGGTATTGTACAACGCCTGTGGTATCTGTTAAGAAAGAAGCCGCTCACAGCTGAAAGTGACTCGTCTCCCGGAGCTGCCTTGGTATCCTTCCACGCCATGGCCGAGGAGGCCCAGGGTTAGCGCTATCACGCTTAAAAGTGTGAAAAACTGTACAAACGACCCTAAACCCCACATACTGAGTCTCTGACAAACTTCACACACAAGACATTAAACAACAATATAAAAACAAGAAAAAGACAGTTAAAACAGATTTGGTAGACTGCTTCAAGTCGCCCCTTCGCTATTAAGCCACTTCTTCTCTCTCTCTAATGAAGATTTAGAGCTATCTGAATTCATGTGAGATTCTTATTCCAAAGTAGAAATTACACTCAGATCCTTTCATGCTCTTCACCATAGTGTCTTTGGGCCAAACCCACTAAATGGAAAACTACTTATTACCAAATTCTTACAAAAAGCCCAAATTTATCCACTAGATAACTTTTATGCACATTACATTGCAGACCTAAATGGCAACGTGAATCACGCACACGCCTGAGGTTTCCACTCCGTCCCTCCACCCAGTCTTCTGCTGCCAAGTCCACCTCACCTGCTCCCTGTTACCTAATGTAACCCAGCTGCAGCCCGTCTGCAATCATCCGGTCAGTGAAGCCTGCTGCCAGGCTTTGTTTGAAGTCCCTCACTTGTTCGTTACTTCCTACCCTCTAAATAGGGATTTCAATGTAGAGAACGGCATAGTAGAGCTCGCTAGAAAAAAAAAATTCTGACACTACATAGTTCCATTTTAATTAAGTCATTGCTGTCACACAATTAAGAGGAACCCAATTAGTCCCAGCTGGTAGAAAATCCAGAGTGAGATAATGAACCAATCCTGGCATGCATTTTTGTCATAAATACATATCATATCAAGCGGATTTTCGAGCGGATTAATTAATACAAAGTACTCTGTACTGTGTTGTGATACACTGTTCGGCTTAAATGAAACACATTTAAGGCCTGGAACACACTGTAATGGATTAGAGCAGCCACACTTCCTGCTGAGGCGCTTGTGTTTCACGCCTCATTAGGTGCGTCATTTATAAAATAAACAGGGAAACGATCCATGATCACATGCACACTGCGTAATTGTTGCAAAAACCCAGTGTCGGCTCAAATTATATCATGACACTTTATCAGGTGAGGGGCGGGGCTTCCTTCACTGTATCGCTCCTCTGTCTCGCCGTGTGTGTCCAAGTGCAAAACAGCAATGTAGGAGTTGAGACACCACGCTGTTGAAATTCTAGTAGTACAAAAGTAGGAGTACTTCATGGGAGTATTGTATTTGAAACACAGACTCAGTCAGTCGCAAAAAAAAAAAAAAAAGGCAGAACAAATGACTGAAAACCAAAAACTTGACTCACTGGTCCATCAATGTTTGAGCAGAAAACATCTGATTGGTGCATCCTTAATACAAATACCAAGCTGTAATAACCTCAAGCATACGACTGATTATTGTGTTTATTGATGTGGGTTTAATGGTCAGGAGAAATAATGATGAATTGAGAAACATTTCTCTGACATCTAATTCATTAATGACAAAAACATATATGTGTGTGTTGCTACACTCCTAGCTATGTAGCAGCAAAGTTAATATATATATATATATTAACTTTGCTGCTACATAGCTAGCAAATTTATATTTAAAAAAGTTGAACAAAGTTCATTTATGTAGCACATTTATATACAAAAAAGTTGAACAAAGTTTAGTTATATTGCAAATTTATAGACAATAAAAGTTGAACAAAGTTCATTTGTATTGCATATTTATATACATTACCTTACATTTCATTTATCTGACTCTTTTATCCAAAGCGACTTACAATAAGTTAATTTCAACCATGAGGGTATAAAATCAGAACAACAGGAATCAAGAAAATATAATTTTCTTCCGGAAAGCCAAACTACAAAGTTCTATCAGTAAGTTCTATTTGAAGATACTAAAGTTCTACTGTTCAAGGTAAAGGAAGAGGAGGAGGAGGAGGTGTGTTTTTAGTTTGTGGTGGAAGATGTTCAGAGTTTCTGCTGTCCTGATGTCAGTGGGGAGCTCATTCTACCATTTAGGAGCCAGGACAGCAAACAGTCGTGATTTTTAGAGTGTTTAGCTCACAGTGAGGAGCAACAAGCCGATTGGTAGATGCAGAGCGGAGGGAGCAGGCTGGGATGTAAGGTTGGACCATGTCCTGGATGTAGAGGAGGAGAAGAAGGAAGAAGAGGAGGAGGAGCGGAGTAGTGAGTGAATTTCGGGAAGTTAAAGACCAGTCGAGCTGCTGCATTCTGGATTAGCTGCAGAGGTCAGATGGTACTAACAGGTAGACCTGCCAGGAGGGAGTTACAATAGTCTAGACGTGAGATGACCAGAACCTGGACCTCCTTCTGAGTGAGAAGGGGACGTATTCTCCTGATGTTGTGCAGCATGTATCTACAGGAACGTGTTGTTGCAGTGATGTTGGCAGTAAGAGAGAGTTGACTGTTGAGTGTCTCCGAGGTTCTTAGCAGTCAGGGTCGGGATAACAGAGTTGTTGAAGGTAGTAGTCAGGTCGAGGGTGGGACAGTCTTTCCCTGGAAGGAAGAGCAGTTCGGTCTTGTGGAGGTTGATTTCCAGGTGGTGTGAGGACATCCACTGAGAGATGTCAGTCAGACAGACAGAGATTCATGCTGCTACCTGTGTTTCAGATCTGGAAAAGAGAGGATCAGTTGGGTGTCATCAGCATAGCTGTGGTAGGAAAAGACATGCGAGTGAACGACAGAGCCGAGAGAGTCGGTGTAGAGAGAAGAGGAGGAGACCCGGGACGGAGCCTTGAGGGACACCAGAGTAGTGAGAGGACAAGGTTCAGACACAGATCCTCTCCAAGTTACCCGGTAGGTGAGGTCGTTGAGGTAGGATGAGAACAGGGAGAGAGCAGAGCCTGAGACACCGAGGTCCTGAAGGAGGAAAGAAGGATCTGGTGGTTCACTGTGTCCAATGCAGCAGAAGGTCTAGAAGGATCAGGACAGAGGACAGAGAGGCTGCTCTAGCAGTGTGAAGCTGCTCAGAGACAGAAGGAGGACCGTCTCTGTTGAAACCAGACTGGTGGTCAAGAAGGTTATTATGGTGGAGATAGGAGGAGAGTTGGTTGAAGATAGCTCGCTCCAGAGTTTTAGAAAGAAAGGGAAGAAGAGAGACGGTCTGTAGTTGTTTACTTCAGACGGGTTGAGGGGGGGTTTCTTCAGGAGAGGGTTCACTCTCCTTCAGAGAGTTCAGGAAACAGACCGTTGACAGAGAAGTGTTGATGAGATGGGAGAGAAAAGGAAGAAGGTCAGGAGCAATAGACTGGAGAATGTGAGATGGGATGGGGTCAAGGGGGCAGGTGGTGGAGGTTACCAAGGTAACAACTTGATTGGGAGACGGGGGGGGGGGGGTGAAAGAGGAAAGTGAAGGGGATGAAGATGATGGACATGTAGTTATAGAAGATAGATTATAAAATGAGGAGCGTATGTGATCTATCTTTTTAGTAAAGTAGTTGACAAAGTGGCTTGGTGGAGGGAGGAGGGGGGGTCAAGGAGTTTGGAGAAGATGGAGAAGATGAATTGTTTTTTGGGGTTGGAAAAAGAGGATTGAATTCACAATAAAAGTTGAACAAATTTAATTTATATCGCACATTTATATATAAAAGTTGAACAAATTTCATTTATTTCACATTTATATCCAAAAAAAGTTTAACAAAGTTTATTTATATCGCACATTTATATATGTAGCAAGGTTTGTGCTACCGACCGCAGTTTCTCCTGGACACAGATGACTCGCTCAGTCACACGTTCGGGTATAAATGCTTTTATTCACCCTGACCACACACCAATGTCTCTGTGCCAACGCTCTTTTCCCAGCCTCCTTCTCCCTGCTCCCTTTATAAGTCCACCTTTGGCTCAGCTGTGCTCATTACACCTGCCCGGCACCGGCCCCTGAACCACTCCTCCCACTCTCTACCCCCTGCAGCTGAGCTAACCACACCACCACAATATACAATAAAAGTTGAACAACGTTTAGTTATATTTCAAATTTATAGATGATAAAAGTTGAACAAAGTTAATTTATATCGCACATTTATATACAATAAAAGTTTATCCATGTAGCACAGTTATATACAACAAATGTTGAACAATGTTTATGCTGAAGAAAGCCCATTAAACAAATGACACAAAAATATGGTCACGTAGTCATGTATAGATTGAAAAAAGATATCCACAATTATTTTATCTGTCAGTGGTGATAGTATGTGAACCTTTGAGATTTTTGGGGCGGCACGGTGGTGCAGTGGTTAGCACTGTCGCCTCACAGCAAAAAGGTTCTGGGTTCGAATCCGGTCCTGGGCCTTTCTGTGCGGAGTTTGCATGTTCTCCCTGTGCTTGCGTGGGTTCTCTCCGGGTTCTCCGGCTTCCTCCCATCATCCAAAAACATGCACCTCAGGTCAGGTTACCTGGCGCCGCGGTCGTGGCAGCCTGCTGCAGCATCTCCCCCCTGAGAGCCCCCCTGCTGTAGTGAAGAAATTTCCCCTCGGGGATTAATAAAGTGTATAAAATGAAAATGAAAAAAAAATGAGATTAGTAATTATTTTGAAGGTGAAATTAGTGTCAGGTGTTTTTGCAGGCTGGTGTAGTTTAGTGTTCTGCTGATGGTGGACTCGTGAACATTAATATTTGCCAATGTGAGACAAGCCTTCAAAGTTCCTTTGTGGCCTCGCCGACTGTTCTTGGAGAGATCTTTGCTTAGTGGACCTCTTCTCTGAGGGTCTTGAATTAACTCCATTTGTACACAATCTCTTAAACTGTAAACACCTGACTCTAATTTCACCTTCAAAATAATTGCTGAGTCACCGTACATTATTGCATGAAGATTATACAGAAACTTTCTGACCAGACCACAGTCTCTCCAACCGATCAGAATATTCATGCAGAGTATTGACTCATTGAAATTGGAGCTGCCTTACAGTGCCATATGGACCAGGCAGATGTAGGTGCCACCACCAAGGGACATGATGAGCTATTTATATGTTCCCTGCTCTCTCTCTCTCATTCACTCTAAACTTCCTGGCTTTAGGCTGTGTAGCCTGAGCTTCAGCAGAGAGCATGTGGGAGAAAAATCCACTCAGGTAAATTATTCATCACAAGGTTTGCATGTAAGAGAGGAAGCTGGAAGCGTACAGCACGTGGCCCAACAACGGCTTTAAAAAAAAAAAACTGGGATAATATTTGTTAAGATCAAAGTGACACAAGCCAAATTATAATTGATGACACTAAAGGCGGTGACATTGCTCTGCTTAATGATCAAAGACAGACTAACAAGCAGCGCAATCAGTCAAGACCGGCTGCCATGTAAGCTGTTCCAGCAGGCTGGGCTGAGGCGATGCAGGGCTGGAGCCAGCATTCAGGGGCCCGAACGGAGACAGACACCCAGGCTCTTCTTTTAAAACCGGCACTAGTTGCAGATGAAAGGCCTCGCTCACAGGAGGGGTTCGAAGAAGACAGAAATACTCCATGTTTTCAGTTACACAAAAGATACACATAAAACTGCAGAGATCCACAGCATCTACCGCAAACCCTAAAATCACTGGTGAGAAGAAGGAAAAAAAGTAATCACCATACTAAAAATAAATAGAACATAAGCAATTTATTTGTATATATTTTTAACAGGCTAAGTAGCTTGATGACTAATGAAGTCAAGGCAACACAAACTAGTTCAATAAGGAGAGATCGTTAGGAGCGGAAAACAATTTATTGAAGTAATGAAAGTTTGAATTTTAGCGGCTAGACATCGACGGCTGGTCGGATGGATGGAGGAGAAAGGACGGGTAATGCCGGTGCCTAGACACTGGAGGTGTATGGATTTCAAAATTTGTGTTGATGTTGCAAAAAATCAACGTAAGACTTCTCTGGGCACTTAAGACAGGAACCCAAAGAAACCTCCCATGAGCAACAGCTGGGAGAAAAAACTCCCTTTCAACAGGAAGAAAACGTCTGACAGAAGCAGGCTGAGAGGTGAACGGTCGTCTGCCTGGACCGGTTGGGGTGAGTGGAGATGACCAGAGGAACATCGCTGGAGATTCCCTGGAAAACCAGACGTATCAGGTGGAGATGGGGAGGACGAGGGTTGCCCTCAGAAGATTGAATGACAGAATTACATGATATTTAAAGAACAAGGATGAGAAACTGATTGGCTCAAAAGCACGAACAGAGAGATCACGGGGTAAATATGCAACGAGGTTATGAATGAGGGATTTGACAGCATGGGAAAGCGGAAAAATGCCAAAACGTTCAAACAAGTTAAAAACCCAAGTTTTTAAAGGCACACAAAACTGCTGCACGCTGTGTCGAATTCTGTCTGTCTGCATTCCTCCTATGTTAGAAGATGGTCCTTCAACATGGGAGATTCAATCAAGCTAATAAGCCGTGATAGCTTCCACCATTTTGGACTTTGTGACTTTACACAGATTTTCAGGTCAAAGTTATTGAACACAAACTTGAACTGAAAATATTGTATTTCTGCCTGCAAGAGAATTGACTGATTATCTGCATGTTTACTGACCAGCTGCACTTCTTTATGGTGACATCGTCATGTTCTCAGATCTGAGCTCTTTCTTTGTGACTTTCAGGACCACAGTCTTGTTATTACTGATGCATCTGATGGCCTTTTGGAGTAGATGTTCTCCTGTGTCTCGCTGCACTGGTTTCTTACCACAATGAAAACATGCAGTCGTCCTCCTAATGCATGCAGAGATATACTGCAGGTACAGCAAATTCACAAAACTCTTGGTTTAACTTGATACTAACGAGTGACATCATGATACATTTTTAAAGAGCAAGAATACATTTGCATTTTTTTTAGACTTGAGAATAAAACACCGGAGTGTTGCTTGACCCATTTAAACAGTTTTCTCTTTGAAGCACAAAAGCAGCACTTTATAACAAAGACAGAGATCTGCAGCAGCATCAAACCTGGTGTTCCCACGTGGCTGTTCCTCCCAGTTCAGCTGCTGACCTGCTGCCACAGGCTGCTGGCCACCGAGGCCACAGCGAGGGCCACCATATGTTGCACAGCGGGTCATGTGGGAGCTGCAGATCCTGGCTCGGTATCAAGCGTCATTACCGCCACGACGTCAGCCAGAGAGGAGGGCCAGGCTGTGCAGCAGCTCTGCATTCACTCTTCACATCAAACATTGTTTTACCGACTCCAAACTTTCATCCGGCCTCAAAAAATATATGATTGTGATGTCTGTCAGAAGACGGGAATTTGACTTGTTTAAGAGCTGCAGAACAGAAGGAGTGTCCCAAAGAGGGTTTGTGTTGGAGAGAATTAGGTTAATATGACTCAGCCATTGATTTCCTCAGGACTCTCTCATCAATGCTTAAAAAGCTTTTTAAAAGCAGAAGTTGATTTTTTTTTTTTATCTTTCAAAAGTCTGGAAACTGGAGCGTGTTTCTGTCCTCGCTCTGCTCAGCTCACATGGCTCCCTGCAGAAACAGAGCAAGAAGTCTGTTTCATGCAAGGAAAACTATTCCAGTAAATATGATGTTTTATTCAGAGCCGTTTCTCTTCATCCTCCTCAGCCTCCTCCCTCACCCACAGAAATCTGAACCTACTTCCACAAATTGAAATGTACCTTCATGACAGTCTGTGGTGCCACTGAATCTGTGACATGCTGTTGATTTTTTGTGCAGGTGCATGTTGCTCAACCAGACTGCCACTTTATTTATTTATCTGCAGCATTGGGATGCTTTGATGAACAGAGCAGCTCTGGCTGAAGTGTGGGGGTGGGGAGGGATTTAGATTACAGCTCATGGACGGACACAACTTAGACTCCAGAGTCAAAAGGGCACGCTCAGTGACCGAGTTGAAGATTACATTACATTTCATTTATCTGACTCTTTGGATAAAAGACTTACAATAAGTTAATTTCAACCATGAGGGTACAAAACCAGAACAACAAGAATCAAGAAAATACAATTTCTTCCAGAAAGCCAAACTACAAAGTTCTATCAGTAAGTGTCATTTTAAGCTACTAAAGTTCTACTGTTCAAGGTGAAGTCTGAACAGATGTGTTTTTAGTTTGTGGTGGAAGATGTTCAGAGTTTCTGTTGTCCTGATGTCGGTGGGGAGCTCATTCTACCATTTAGGATGAAGATGAAGCTCTTACAACTCAAGCATCATCAGTATGTGAAGAAATGTAAACATTAAGCAGGTAACTGGAAATGTTTGTTAATTAACATCATAATTAACAAATCAATACTGGAAAATAAACATATATTACCAATCTGGATTAATTCTAGATGAATGAATGAACTCGCTCCTCCGCAAGTCACCATCTTAACGTGGTGGAGGGGTTTGAGTGGCTCAGTGATCCTGGGAGCTATGTTGTCCGGGGCTTCAGCCCCTGGTCGGGTCTCCTAAGGCAAACTGGTCTCAGGTGAGAGCCCAGACAAAGAGCGGCTCACAAAGACCCCGATGAACAGCAACCCACGGACTGAAGCCACCTCGCCCGGATCAGGGAAACCGAGGCACCCTCCCGGAGCCAGACCCAGGAGGGAAGCTTGCCGGTGAGCGTCTGGTGGCCTTCGCCCATGGGACCCAGTCGGGCTCAGCCCGAAGAAACATCATGGAGCAGCCACCCTGTGGACCCACCACCCGCAGGGACAAGCATCGGGGTCGGGTGCAATGCATACCGGGCGGTAGGCCGGGCCGGGGGCCCGGGCAAACAGATCGCCGGCAGCATAGACCAGCTGTAGGGACGTGGAGCGGTACCAGCTAGATATAGTTGGGCTCACCTCCGCGCACAGAACTGGTTCTGGAACCAAGCTCCTGGAGAGGGGCTGGACTCTGTCCTTTTCTGGAGCTGCCCATGGTGAGAGGCGCCGGGCGGGAGTGCGGATACTCAAGAGCTCCCGGCTGAGGGCCAATGTGTTGGAGTTCTCCCCGGAGAACGAGAGGCTCCGCCTCCATGCGCCTTCAGGTGGCAGGGAGGAAGACTCTGACTGTTTGCGCTTATGCACCAAACGGCAGTTCGGAGTATCCGGCCTTCTTGGAGTTGGTGGGAGGAGTCCTGGAAAGGGCACCGCCCGCCAACTCCATTGTTCTTCTGGGAGACTTCAACGCTCATGTGGGCAATGAGAAACCTGGCAGGGGGTGATTGGGAGGAACGGCCTGCCGGTTCTAAACCCAAGTGGTGTTTCGTTATTGGACTTCTGTGCTGGTCACGGTTTGGCCATAACAAACATCATGTACGAACATAAGGTCGGTCATCAGTCTACCTGGTACCAGAACACCTTAGGCCGAGATCAATGATCGACTTTGTAGTCGTATCATCTGATCTGCGGCCGTATGTCTTGGACATTTGGGTGAAGAGAGGAGCAGAGCTGTCAGCTGATCACCACCTGGTGGTGAGTTGGATCAGATGGGAGTCAGCTGGAAAGACCTGGCAAGCCCAAATGTGTAGTGAGGGTAAACTGGGAACGTCTGGTGGAGGAACCTGTCCGGGAGGTCTTCAACTCTCACCTCCGGAAGAACTTCTCACGCATTCCGAGGGAGTTTGGGGACATGGAGTCCGAGTGGGCCATGTTCAAAGCCTCTATTGTGGGCATGGCCGATAGGAGTTGTGGTCAGAAGGTCATCGGTGCCTGTCGCGGTGGCAACCCGAGAACCCGGTGGTGGACACCGGGGGTGAGGGAAGCTGTCAAGCTGAAAAAGGAGGCCTTTTGGGCCTGGTTGGCTCAGGGGTCTCCTGAAGCAGTTGAGAGGTACCAGCAGGCCAGAAGGGCTGCAGCTGCGGTGGTCACGGATGTTAAAACTCGGGCATGGGAGGAGTTTGGGGAGGCGGTGGAAGGAGCACTTTGAGGAACTCCTAAACCCAGCCACCATGTCCTCTGGAGAGGAGGTAGCGTCTGAAGATTTGGGGGGGTTCGCACCCATATCCCTGGTAGAGGCCTCTGTGGTAGTCAAAAAGCTCCTCGGTGGCAAGGTGCCAGGGGTGGATGAGATTCGCCCTGAGATGCTGAAGGCGCTGGACATTGCTGGGCTGTCTTGGCTGACATGCCTCTTCAATGTCGCATGGGGGTTGGGAACAGTGCCCATGGACTGGCAGACCGGGGTGGTGGTTCTCATTTTCAAAAAGAGGGACTGGAGAGTTGCTCCAACTATCGGGGTATCACACTACTCAGCCTCCCAGGCAAAGCTTATGCCAGAGTGCTGGAAAGGAGGCTCCGACCATTTGTCGAACCTCAGATTCAAGAGGAGCAGTGCTTATTAAATTAAATTAAAAAATTTCCCTTCAGGGTTTAATAAAGTAACTACCTAACCCTAACCTAACCATTCTGTCCTCATTGTGGAACAGTGAACCAGCTCTTTACCCTCGCAAGACTACTGGGAGTTTTCCCATCCAGTCTACATGTGCTTTGTGGAGCTGGAGAAGGCTTTCGACCGGGTCCCCCAGGGGTTTTTGTGGGGGGTGCTGCGGGAGTACGGGGTGCCGGACCCGTTGCAATGGGCCATCCGGGCTCTGTACAACCGCAGTAGGAGCTGTGTTCGTATTCTCGGCAATAAGTCAGACTCGTTTCCAGTGGGCGTGGCCTCCGCCAGGGCTGTCCTTTGTCACCGATCCTGTTTGTGACCTTCATGGACAGGATATCTAGGCACAGCCGGGGGGAGGAGCACATCGGGTTCGGGGGTCTCCAGATCGCATCTCTGCTGTTTGCAGATGATGTGGTCCTGTTGGCCTCTTTGGACCTCCAGCACTCACTGGGGCGCTTTGCAGCCGAGTCTGAAGTGGCGGGGATGAGGGTTAGCACCTTCAAATCTGAGGCCATGGTTCTCTGCAGGAAACCAGTGGACTACTCCCTCCAGGTGGGGACGGAGTAACTGCCTCAAGCGAAGGAGTTTAAGTATCTCGGGGTCTTGTTCACGAGTGAGGGGAGGATGGAGCGGGAGATCGACAGGCGGATCGGTGCGGCTGCAGCAGTACAACAGGCGCTGCACCGGACCGCTTACCGGGCAATCTACGTTCCGACCCTCACCTATGGTCACGAGCTCTGGGTCGTGACCGAAAGAACGGCACTCGGCTACAAGCGGCCAAAATGAGTTTCCTCCGTAGGTGGCCGGGCTCAGCCTTAGGGATCGGGTAAGGAGCTCGGACATCAGGAGGGAACTTGGAGTTGAGGCGCTACTCCTTCGTGTCGAAAGGAGTCAGCTGAGGTGGTTCGGGCATCTGATCAGGATCCTCCTGGGCGCCTCCCTCTGGAGGTTTTCTGGGCACGCCCAACTGGCAGGAGACCCCGGGGAAGACCCAGGACACGCTGGAGGGATTATACCTCCCGGCTGGCCTGGGAACGCCTCAGGATCCCCCACCATGAGCTGGAAGATGTTGCTGGGGAGGGAAATCTGGGTCAGCTTGCTTGGCCTGCTGCCACCGCGACCCGACCCAGATAAGTGGAAGATGATGGATGAATAAATTTAATTTTTAACCACTTAAGAGCAACACAACAAGATGTAAACACAATATTAAGATATTGGCAATTTATGTTGGCGAATATATACCTTATCAACTGACATGGAGCAACATTAGTATTTTCATGGAGTTAATGACATTAAACTAAGTGAGCCTAAAAAGCTGGGCAGAGCTGTGTCTGGCTTCAGAAGGGATGACACAAAATAGAAACCAAGAAAGTTACTCAAGTCATATTAAATATTTCACAAAAACTATATTATAAAAAATATGTAAACTATACATATTAAGCCCCCTTAAAACACATTAAGTGGCATGGATTTTATTGATTAGTTAAAGGAACTAACCCACTACTCCTTACTGTCTTAAATGAGACTCTTGTTCAGTTGTAACATCTTTTTTCAGATAACTGTAAGCCAAAACATGTATTTAGAAAGACACATTTTTCTGGCAGGAGAAGTGTTTGCAAATCCTTGTCTGTATGTAGTCCTTAAATCTGGGGTGAATAAAGGTCAAAAAGCACATGATGCTGGAGCTGAAGTAAGGCCACACTGTAATGTGGGCTGAAAAGAGGAAGGAAAGTCAATATCATTTAAATGTGGAGACAACGCCGCACATTTCTACACACGTCTCTCCTGGACGACCTTCATCGGCCTTGATAGCGCTTTCATCCCCTCCACACAGCTAACAGACTGAGCATGAAACAAATGAACACAACTATAATTGAATCAACGTATAGTCAAGTCATGCACGTTTATTTATGGAATAGAATCCATACACAGTTCAGTTTTATAAATCCTTCTGTCCACATGCCGAAGTGTCCTCGCAAGTTGCTCCTGATGGCAAGCGAGGACGTTGATGGCACCTCCATTCATGTGACAATGGGTTAATGGGAAACGGTGAAAAGTGCTTTGAGACCACGAAGCACTAATATAAGTGCAGACCGTTTACCGTTCCTAACAAATCCCCCTTGAGTAGCATTTAATGACAGTTGGGAGGAAAAATTCCCTTTTAAAAGGAAGAAAACAACAAGAGAACAGAGAGGAGCGGGCATGTGATGCCTGGCTGGCTGATAGAGGAGCAGAGAGAAAAGGTGTTTACAAACAACAATAACCAATAAACACATGGCAGACATAAGAAAATGTTGGCCTGCACTCTGACTAAGAAAAATCAACATGATTAACACAGAAGACCCCATTTAGAAAAAACTCCCATTAGAACAAATATGTGCCCCACACACACCCAGTACCATATATTTAACAGTTTCTCCCTGCAGATGAGACCTTCCAGTGTGATACGGTCTCATTTTAGCTCCAGAATCTTTTCCATCGTCTGACTAACGAGTTACATTCACTTCATTACATATACTTATTTGCTTGCCTTGGGTCAATTCTGTTGATCTCAGGTGTGTAATCTCATTATAGGTCATAAACAGGAAAAGAAACGTCCTACAGCTAGAAGGAAAACAAACTCCTTTCAACAGGAAGAAAACAGAAAGTAGGCTGAGAGGTGAACGGTCATCTGCCTGGACCAGTTGGGGTGAGTGGAGATGACCAGAGAAACATCGCTGGAGATTCCCTGGAAAACCAGACGTATCAGGTGGAGATGGGGAGGACGAGGGTTGCCCTCAGAAGATCGAATGACAGAATTACATGATATTTAAAGAACAAGGATGAGAAACTGATTGGCTCAAAAGCACGAACAGAGAGATCACGGGGTAAATATGCAACGAGGTTATGAATGAGGGATTTGACAGCATGGGAAAGCGGAAAAATGCCAAAACGTTCAAACAAGTTAAAAACCCAAGTTTTTAAAGGCACACAAAACTGCTGCACGCTGTGTCGAATTCTGTCTGTCTGCATTCCTCCTATGTTAGAAGATGGTCCTTCAACATGGGAGATTCAATCAAGCTAATAAGCCGTGATAGCTTCCACCATTTTGGACTTTGTGACTTTACGCAGATTTTCAGGTCAAAGTTATTGAACACAAACTTGAACTGAAAATATTGTCTTTCTGCATGTTTACTGACCAGCTGCACTTCTTTATGGTGACATCGTCATGTTCTCAGATCTGAGCTCTTTCTTTGTGACTTTCAGGACCACAGTCTTGTTATTACTGATGCATCTGATGGCCTTTTGGAGTAGATGTTCTCCTGTGTCTCGCTGCACTGGTTTCTTACCACAATGAAAACATGCAGTCGTCCTCCTAATGCATGCAGAGATATACTGCAGGTACAGCAAATTCACAAAACTCTTGGTTTAACTTGAAGCCACCTGACGTCATTAGTCTCGTGGTTTTTTTTTTCTGCTGTCGGAGTTCGGTATTCATACAGTGCAATGAGCTTTGAATGATGGTCTGAGATCAGCACATCAGAGAACATCACTGGCACTGAACTGAGAGCAACAAGTCTATCTGTTGTCCTAAAGGTCCATATTCTGAACTTTTCTGGTGTTTTATTTGCAGTTTTGATGTCCATAAGAGGATTTTATTTTTGTGGTTTTAAGTAACAATAACAGACTCATAGTTTTACATCCCTTTTGATCAGCTCTCTAGAGCTCTACCAACAACAGGCTGTTTTGTTTCTGTGTCTTAAAGCCACATTGATGTCAATGAGCCTCATTTACCAATATCTTCAAATTTTTCTTAAATTTGTTAAGAAAATTTCTAACAAAAGTCTACGTCAGATTCATGACGTATTTTTAAACCACAGATTTATTGACACCCGTGTTCTGATCATACACTGTATACAAAAGTGGACGTAATTTTTGGGTCTGAAAAATGAGGCAGAGGCTGAAGTATCTTAAACTTGCAATACCACCAAGTGCCACTAGAGGTTGTTGGAAGAGTTGTCTCGCTGTTGTTAGCTAAAGTCACTCCTTCTTCTTAGTTTTCTGGAGGTCCATCTGAAAATAATCCCTCATTCATTAGAAAAGAAGATTCAAGAAGACCTGTTTTTGGGGGCGTGTCTGTTTGATTGACAGGCCTGTGGTGCAGTCAGGTTACAGCTATCAGTGGGCGGGACATAGTATCGTCAGGTTTCCAATCAGATCGGTCATATCCACCACTGGCTCCTCCCCCAGCTCGTCCAAATATGGTCACTTCCTGCTCCAAACTGCTCCGAACTAGCAAAGATGGTGACGGACAGAATCTGAACTGGAGGATTCATAACTGTAACAAGTTTGTGTTACCGTTGCGAGTTCCTCAGACACAAATCACACTCCACCCACCGGTCTCAGTTCAAGGTGTTTATTCTTGAGGTAAATCCACCTGCCACCGTGCCTCCGAACGCTAGTCACGTCTCTTTGTCTCCACACCTGAGGAGCCTCCATGTACCGCTGCCCTCCGGTCTCTCACTGCCCACTTTATGAGAGAGACAATTAGTACAAATCAGGCACAGCTGGGCTAATTACACCTCTCCAGACACCGTTCCCTGAACCACTCCCCCACTTTATCTCCCCTGCAGCTGAACTAAACTACACCCTGCCACCACTTCACATTACAACGATGACATCACTGATGGTTGCTGCTTGGTTCTTATATTGATAAATACCATGGTCCTTGTAGGTCAGGGGTGCCCAAACTTTTGGGCTCAGGGGCCACATTGACGAAAAAATTTCCCCTCGGGGATTAATAAAGTATATACCTACCTACCTAAAAAAATTGTCATACGGGCCAGCATGAATTTTACATGCTACCGACGGGGAATGCTTTTTTGTATTTCCTTTTATTTTGCTTTGTTTTACTATGCTGTCTGCTGCAAGGTAGATCTGATAACTGCCTGACCTGGATAAATGAAGATTATAATAAAAATAAATTGAATGCAAGTAAAGTATTCTATGAAATATGACTCAAACCTTTATTCACCAGATGTTATGTGGTGGAGTATTTTCCCAGGACCCAAATGCAAGCACACAGACTCGAGGTATAAGTTCCAAAAAATACTGTCTTTATTGTCCAAAAAATAAACAAACAAAAAACTACAAACCAAAAGGTGGCACCGAGCGTGTCCACTTTACGTCCAGTCGGGAGGGCAACTCAACCGACAGCTCCAGGGGGACACGGGTAACAGGGCAGCCGGCAGACCAGCGGAAGGGACGGCGTCAACAATCCTCCAAGCCGGGAGAGCAACTCCACCGACTGGTGATTTTGACTGGGATATCCGCAGGAGACACAGAGGCCGGAGGAACGGGAACAGGAACAGGACTGACAGAGAGCTGACGGGGAGCAGACGGAAGACGGACGGGTGGCTAACAAAAATGAACCGACAACCAGAGTTGTGCAGGGGCAGGTTACATATAGTCTGGGGAGGTGATCAGGGAGATGCAGCACACCTGCAGGTGGTGATCAGGGGTGAGTGGCTGCATCTGCTGGGACTGGTGAGGGGCGTGGCCACGGGAGGTGAGTAGCGTGGCCACAGACAAAGACAGGGGACACAGGAGGAGAGGTGATCGGGGGCAAAATGGAGGACAAAACTGAACTCCTGACAGTACCCCCCCCTCAAAGGGAGCCTCTCGGCGACCAAAACTGGACCGGACCGGGTGGGAGGAGGGGGGACCGGAGGAGGGACAGAGGACCACACTAACACAAGACATGAGACAGGAAACCTAGGTGGACGGAAGAAGGCCACGGGGCAGGACGGCCTGGGGTGACCGCTCCGGAGGACGGCCACGGGGCAGGGCGGACTGGGGCAGGACCGGGGGCAGGGGCAGGACAGGTTCGGGGGATCTCTCCGGAGGACGGCCACGGGGCAGGACGGACTGGGGTGACCGCTCCGGAGGACGGCCACGGGGCAGGACAGGTTCAGGGGATCTCTCCGGAGGACGGCCACGGGGCAGGACGGGTTCGGGGGACCTCTCCGGAGGACGCCCACGGGGCAGGACGGGCTCGGGGGACCTCTCCGGAGGACGCCCACGGAGCAGGACGGGCTCGGGGGACCTCTCCGGAGGACGACGATGAGGCAGGGCTTCGACCGCGATGGAGGACGGAGCCGGAGGGACGACATTCCTGGAGGACGGAGCCGGAGGCGGGGCGGCGACCGCGCCGGAGGCCGGAGTGACGACCGAACAGGTGGACGGAGCAGGAGGCGGGGCGGCGACCGCGCCTGAGGCCGGAGCCGGAGGCACGACCTCGCCGGAGGACGGGGCCGGAGGCGTGGCGCCGACCTCGCCGGAGGCCGGAGAGACGACATCCCTGGAGGACGGAGCAGGAGGCGGGGCGGCGTCCTCGCCTGAGGCCGGAGCCGGAGGCACGACTTTGCCGGAGGACGGGGCTGGAGGCGTGGCGCCGACCTCGCCGGAGGCCGGAGACGGAGCGGTGACTGCGCTGGAGGCCGGAGCGGGAGGCATGACCTCGCCGGAGGCCGGAGGCGGGGCGCCGACCTCGCCGAAGGACGGAGACGGGGGCGTGGCGACGACCGTGCAGGAGGATGGAGCCGGAGGCGGGGCGTCGACCGCGCCGGAGGCAGCAGGGGCCGGTGGCGTGGCGACGACCGCACAGGAGGATGGAGGAGGGGGCGGGGCGTCGACCACCCTGGAGGCAGCAGGGGCCGGTGGCGTGGCGTCGACCATGCCGGAGGACGGGGCCGGAGGCGTGGTGACGACCGCGCCGGAGGCAGCAGGGGCCGGTGGCGTGGCGACGACCGCACGGGAGGATGGAGCCGGAGGCGTAGCGACGACCACCCTGGAAGCAGCAGGAGCTGGAGGAGGGGCGTCGACCACCCTGGAGGACGGAGTCGGAGGCGTGGCGACGACCACGCCAGAGGACGGGGCCAGAGGCGTGGTGACGACCGCGCCGGAGGACGGAGACGTGGCGTCGACCGCGCCGGAGGCAGCAGGGGCCGGTGGCATGGCGACGACCGCACGGGAGGATGGAGCCGGAGGCGTAGCGACGACCACCCTGGAAGCAGCAGGAGCTGGAGGAGGGGCGTCGACCACCCTGGAGGACGGAGTCGGAGGCGTGGCGACGACCACGCCAGAGGACGGGGCCAGAGGCGTGGTGACGACCGCGCCGGAGGACGGAGACGTGGCGTCGACCGCGCCGGAGGCAGCAGGGGCCGGTGGCATGGCGACGACCGCACAGGAGGACGGAGGAGGGGGCGGGGCGTCGACCACCCTGGAGGACGGAGCCAGAGGCGTGGCGACGACCACCCTGGAAGCAGCAGGAGCTGGAAGAGGGGCGTCGACCACACTGGAGGACGGAGTCGGAGGCGGGGCGACGACCACGCCGGAGGATGGAGCCGGAGGCGGGGCGTCGACAGCGCCGGAGGCAGCAGGGGCCGGAGGCAGCAGGGGCCGGTGGCGTGGCGACGACCGCATAGGAGGATGGAGCAGGAGGCGGGACGTCGACCCATCCGAAGGCAGCAGGAGCTGGAGGCAGGACGTCGATGACCCGTCCAGCGACGGGGAACGAAGGAGCAGCATTACTGCCGCATAGGCCATGCTGCAGGTACTTGAGGGCCAACGCCCGGGCCCGGATGGCGTCCGGATCTCTCGCCGGCGCTGCGGGGGTAGAGAGTTCGTAGTGGGGACCGACGGGGCTGTAGGCTCGCCCGTAGCGACCTACGGGGCTGTAGGCTCGCTCGTAGCGACCGACGGGGCTGTGAGCTCTCTCGTAGCGACCGACGGGGCTGAGGGCTCGCCCGTAGCGACCGACGGGGCTGCGGGCTCGCTCGTAGCGACCGACGGGGCTGAGCTCGCTCGTAGCGACCGACGGGGCTGTGAGCTCGCTCGTAGCGACCGACGGGGCTTTGAGCTCGCTCGTAACGACCGACGGGGCTGAGGGCTCGCCCGTAGCGACCGATGGGGCTGTGCGCTCGCCCGTAGCGACGGACTGGACTGACGGCTACACGTCCAGAGATTAAGGGGCAGCAGGACCGGATGGCCGGTGACCCCGGCGTCGCCGCCTCCTTCTGGGGGGGTCCCAGAAGGCCAGGCGGGTTCCCTCGAACCCAGTCTGGGGTTCAGCGGAAACCGTGTCATTTAGGCGGGCCTGATTGGAAAAATATTGAAATAAAGTCACGTATTTAGGATTCAAGTCTGTGGCTGCTGGGTCCCTCTGTGGTCGGTTCATTCTGTTATGTGGTGGAGTATTTTCCCAGGACCCAAATGCAAGCACACAGACTCGAGGTATAAGTTCCAAAAAATACTGTCTTTATTGTCCAAAAAATAAACAAACAAAAAACTACAAACCAAAAGGTGGCACCGAGCGTGTCCACTTTACGTCCAGTCGGGAGGGCAACTCAACCGACAGCTCCAGGGGGACACGGGTAACAGGGCAGCCGGTAGACCAGCGGAAGGGACGGCGTCAACAATCCTCCAAGCCGGGAGGGCAACTCCACCGACTGGTGATTTTGACTGGGATATCCGCAGGAGACACAGAGGCCGGAGGAACGGGAACAGGAACAGGACTGACAGAGAGCTGACGGGGAGCAGACGGAAGACGGACGGGTGGCTAACAAAAATGAACCGACAACCAGAGTTGTGCAGGGGCAGGTTACATATAGTCTGGGGAGGTGATCAGGGAGATGCAGCACACCTGCAAAATAATGAAAATTAAAACTGCAAGCAGTGATGTACGGGCCCTAGCACTCCGGCGCGCCGTCTCCCCGAATTGCAGCGCGCGAGGGACCGCGTATCCCCGCTTGAAGTTGCTATTTTTGTCTCGTTTCCTGTCTCCAGCAGGGGGCACTGGCGATCCATTTGGCCACACCGACTTACAAAACACATCAGATGTATCATCTCACTACGCTAGACGTATGTGACACGTTTCGTGAGGTTTCAAGCATCCGTTGACCTTAAACATTAAGCAGGGCTGTTATCATACCTGTGATGTTTGGAGAAGGTCGGTCCATGTACATAAGATTTAAAGCAACTCTTAGTTTCATGGCGAGACGCTCAAAATGGCCACCATGCTACGGGCACACACATCGATGAAAACAAATTATTTTGATAACTTTTAATCCCAAACATGTTTTCTATCCATAGAACCTAAATTCAAGTCGGTCAGACAAAATCCCTCGGAGGAGTTCAACAAAGTACAACGTGTCAGAATCGCCAAAAATGGCGACTAAATTCAAAATGGTGGACTTCCTGTCGAGTTGACGTAACGGTGCAATGTAACTTTTTTGTGCGTCTAGGTGTGACACGTGTCCACCGGATTTCATGAATTTAGGTGTATATGTGTATCCACTTTCATGAGTTTTTGAATATGATAAAGCCTCCAAAAAGGAAAATCACTTTACGTAAGAAAAAGAAGAACATCTTTACGAAAAACAATAGGGCTTTCGCACCGATTCTCGGTGCTCAGGCCCTAATATTTATTAAACTTATTTAATTTACAATAATATTTTTTAGAATTCATATTGTATTACCCCATTATACAATGGTAGAATTGAAGAAAACACAGTCAGCAGTTGTCTGGCACTCAAATTTGCATAAGCGTGCTTTTGCGTGTGAGTAGATTTAATTTTTACCTGAGAACAAAATGTCTTTAGAATTGAACATAAATCATAATTTGAGTAGTTTTAACCAGTCAGTGGTTCCCAAAGTGGTCTCTCCAGTTCATGGACCCAACGGTCCACATAATGATGCTTTGAGCTAACAGATATCCTGATATGTTGTGACACATCGCGTCAGTGCTGCTTTGTCAGCTGTCAGTCTGTCAACACAGCGATGCTGCCGCTCACTGACCAGTTGGCTTTATTGAGTTCTGTTATACGATATGTTGTACTTATAATGGGGTGTAACACTAAAGAGGGGTCCTTTGAAAACTGAAAACCTGTCATGAGGCACACCTGGGTGTTGGCTTACACTTTTCACACCTGTTGTTACTGATGAACCCTCCTCTGCTCTCCCTCCATCCTCCGTAGAGCGTTTACCTGCTTGATTGTTATATAATTTCATATGTTCAGCAGGATGCTGTCTTGTGATGTGATTACACACAATGTCATCCAGCATTAGTGAATAGGTCAAAATAATCATCTTCTAAGCTTTAAACTAAAGTATAAAATAAGCTATCCATGTTATTTTGGCAGTCCTCTGATGAGTCACGGTGATGTATTACGCTCAGCCTCATGGCTATATTTGGTATTATAATTGTAATAGTGTCTGAAAGTAATGAGATTATGTTCTGTTGCACTAATTCAACCTAATGTTAGTGATTGCATTAGTAAGCAGGTAATTAATAACAGATTGAGTGAAGCCTGGTAGCAGAGGCTTCAGACTGACGCAGCTCCGTCTAAGTCTGCGGTGCCGTGCGGACGCCCGAATGAAGATAAGATTGATTTAAATAGCCTCCAAATGTCGCTGAAAACATTCCATGGCGACTCGGCATGACTCGGTAAAAGGAAGTAAAATAATATTAGGGTATTTTTGGCTGAGAGTGGGGCTGAAGATGAATTGAAATGGAAATGATTGGAGAGGATTGATGAATCATTTATGAGCATGAGATGGGGCCCAAAGCAGAGCACAAAGTTCCACTCCATCCCCTCCCTCACCCCTCTCCTGCAGCACGGCACGGCTGCCGAGCTAAGTGTGTGATTTCTCTGTAATTGGCTGCCTCTGTTGTCGTCTGGTTAACAGTCCCGGTGGGAGGCCAGCTCTGATCATCTACGGCGTCCCAGACTCACTTTCACCTCCCTGATTCTTCCCGTCTCCCCTGCAGCCTCTCCTCTTTCTTTTCCCACTTAAAGCTCGCTGCCATCCTACCGTTCCCCCCTTTGCTTCCAACGCCACACTTTGCTTGGCAGAACAAGAATCTTCTGCCTCCCACTCATCTGGCCTGTGAATTGTAGAGATGTTTCTGAATGAATATATACACTGCTCCAAAAAATAAAGGGAACACTTAAACAACACATCCTAGATCTCAATGAATGAAATATTCCAGTTCAAATCTTTATTCATTACATAGTGGAATGTGTTGAGAACAAAATAACATCAGAATGATCAATCGAAATCAGAATCATTATCCATGGAGGTCTGGATTCAGAATCATACTCCAAATAAAAGTGTAAAAATCAGATCACAGGCTGATCCAACTTCTGTGGAAATTCCTCAAGACAAGTCCAAATGAGTCTCAGTAGTGTGTGTGTCCTCCACGTGCCTGTATCACTCCCTACAACGTCTGGGCATGCTCCTGATGAGACCACGGATGTTCTCCTGAGGGATCTCCTCCCAGACCTGGATCAAAGCATCGGTCCACTCCCGGACAGTCTGCGGTGGACGTGGTGTCGGCGGACGGAACGAGACGCAATGTCCCAGATGTGCTGGATTGGATTCGGGTCTGGGGAACGGGCGGGCCGGTCCGGAGCGTCGACGCCTTCATCGTGCAGGAACCGCTGACACACTCCAGCCACATGAGGCCGAGCATTGTCCTGCATCAGAATAACCCAGGACCCGCTGCACCAGCAGATGGTCTTCAACGGGTCTGAGGATCTCATCCCGGGACCTAATGGCAGTCAGGGTACCTCTGGCTAGCACACGGAGGGCTGCGCTGCCCTCCGAAGAAACGCCTCCCCAGACCGTCGCTGACCCACCGCCAAACCGGTCCCGCTGGAGGATGTTGCAGGCAGCAGAACGTTCTCCACGGCGTCTCCAGACTCCGTCACGTCTGTCACATGTGCTCAGTGTGAACCTGCTCTCATCCGTGAAGACCGCAGGGCGCCGACGGAGAAGCTGCCGATCTCGGTGTTCTCCGGTAAAGTCCGGTCTCCCCGCACGGTGTCGGGCTGTGAGCACAGACCCCACTTGTGGACATCGGGTCCTCGTACCGCCCTCATGGAGTCTGTTTCTGACAGTTTGAGCAGAAACATGCACATTAGTGGCCTGCTGGAGGTCATTTTGTAGGGCTCTGGCAGCGCTCCTCCTGTTCCTCCTTGCACAAACGAGAAGATAGCAGTCCCGCTGCCGGGTTGTTGTCCTCCTACGGCCCCCTCCACGTCTCCTGGTGGACCGGCCCGTCTCCCGGTATCTCCTCCGTCCTCTTGACACTGTGCTGACAGACACAGCGTGCATTGATGTGCCATCCTGGATGAGCTGCACTACCTGAGCAACTTCTGTGGGTTGGAGACACCTCATGCTACCTCTAGTGGTGAGGACACTGGCAAAAGGGACCAACAATCATCCAGAAAGGACGAGGACAGAAACGGTCTGTGGTCACCACCTGCAGAACCGTTCCTTTATAGGGTTGTCTTGGTAATTGCCTCATTTCCACCTGTTGTCTGTTCCATTTGTACAACAGCAGATGAAACTGATCCACAATCAGTGTTGATCCTAACTGGACAGCTTGATTTCACAGAAGTGGGATTGATTGGAGTTACATTGTGTTGTTTAAGTGTTCCCTTTATTTTTTGGAGGTCATTACACAGATATATATATGTATACATATATCCATCCATCCATTATCTATACCTGCTTTATCCTGAACAGGGTCACGGGGGGGAGGTGTTGGGTGGGGTGGGGGGGAGCCTATCCCAGCTCACTTTGGGCAAAGGCAGGGTTCACCTGGACAGGTCACCTGGACAGGTCACCATTCCATCACAGGGCCACAGAGAGATAGACGGAAACAAAGACCATTCACGCTCTCATTTACATCTAAGGGACATTTGTAGAACCACCAATTAACCTGAGGTGCATGTTTTTGGATGGTGGGAGGAAGCCGGAGTACTGAGAGAACATACAAACTCTGCACAGAAAGGCCCGGATTCGAACCCGGAACCTTTTCGCTGCGAGGCAACAGTGCTAACCAAACATTGGTCTGCTATTGACTGCACCTCATCTTCATTTATTTTTTGAATAAGTCACTCACTGTATGTAAAAGTGTTCGCAGCTTCAGGTCTGAAAAATGGTTCCGATACGGAAGTGCCTTAAGCTGCAATACCAGCGAGTGCCACTAGAGGTCGGCTCCAAAAAGCCTCCGGCTCCATAGACTCCCATTCAACTTCTCTCATCAAATCCAAAGTGAATAAAATGTGTCCATCAGTTATCTCGGTGTTGTTAGCTAAAGTCACTCCTTCTTATTAGTTTTCTGGAGGTCCATCTGAAAATAATCCCTCATTCATTAGAAAAGAAGATTCAAGAAGACCTGTTTTTGGGGGCGTGTCTGCTTGATTGACAGGCCTGTGGTGCAGTCAGGTTACAGCTATCGGTGGGCATTACCGTCACCTTCTGACAACTAGACGCTAGTAAAAACAGGAGAAATTAAGAACGATGGACACACAATCCAGTTTGGTTTAAGGTAAAGTAACAAATTCACCTAACGGTGGTGGATTAAAAGATGCGTTAATTTGCTTTTTCTTCTCAAAAATGTTTACAAAATTGTGCAACATTTGGATGTAAACCAGCTACACGTCAGCTGCCAGCTTGTTCTGCTGCCCCCCAGTGGCCAAAGAGAAAGAACGTGAAAGTGGCTTAACGTCTTACAATATTAATTATAAAAAGATTATTTTTGGTGTGTGTTATGTCTCTCAGTTGTCTGTGGCTTAGCGATGAACTTTCACAGCTGACCATCTGCCCACATGCAGCCTCAGGACTCCCGGGGTCAGTGCACAAAGTGGACTTACATGCCAATAATCTGCCTCTGCAAAATTTAAACCTTCTACATGAAACTTGAGGATTGTATTTACTTTAGAATCAGTGATCTCTTTGGAAATCTCTTTCAAACAAGTTCCCCTCCCCGTCCTGTTTGGCTGCTTCATCTCTTCCTACTGCGAGGCACTGTAAAGCACAATAGCAGCAGGCAATTTGGATTGAGACCTGAGCACAAGCAGCATCACCATGGCAACTACTGTATTCCTACTGGACTGTGAGAAAATCACTCATTTTGCCTTTTTTCGTAAATTTTGCAATTTACTTAACATTAAATTTACATTATAATATAAATCTGGAGCTAGTTAGTTGCAATCATCAGGATCCCTGGTGGAAATCACCTACTGATGAGGTGGTGATAAACTGGACCAATGGAGCTGAGGGTGCTGAGGACGCCAGGGACCACTGATCATCATCAGGAGGAGTATTTCCATATTTTCCTTGCAGACACAGCTCTCCATGCCTGGATAATAACTGGATGGGAAAAAAACAGGAGTCTGCAAGCAGCAGCAGAAACTTTTAATGAGCCTGAACTATATCAGGATTCTAATTCACACTCTCACAGCCAGGTAGGAACACACTCACACACACACTTATAATTTACAGACACAACCTAAGAAGATAACACTATTTTTTTGCACCTTTTTCCACTGTCACAGAGCAGAGGAAAGGTAGAGACACACATATATCCACACATGCTGGCACATGCACACACTCCCAAACATACATTTACAGGTGCTTTTTTAATTTATTTTAAAGCATGACCTGGTGAAGAATAGCAGCTGTTGTTAGGGCAGCAGGAATTATTAGTTGCTGAAGTAGTTCTCACACATGCTACCTTTGAGTGTGAGTGTGCTGCAGAACTACACTATAGATTTAATAACAGCCCTCCAACTGCTGGAGCGTCGGCTGCAGACAGATATGTCTCTCATTATTAGACCCGCACAGAACATACTGCAACACTTTCATATGCTGCAACGTCTCTAGGGACTGTACATACTGTACATTTCAGATAGTATTCACCTCCTCGTTTTGTGTATTCCAACACTTCACAGTGTGTGGAATCATGGTGGAAATAATTAATTGTTTTCAATACTGATACGGAAAAAATACCTTCCTGTGGAGTATAAAATAGAAATTCTCATCAGGGTAATGTGTACAGCAGGGTTTTCATCTGCGGTACCATCGGGTAAAGATTGTGAATGAAATTTGGTAAAAGCCAATAACTCTTCACATATTTATGTGCACAGGAAATACATAAAGACAGGTATTACTACAAATCTGTGTGTACACAGTACAGGTAAATACATTTGATTTCATCCATTCAACTGCTAAAATTGAATTCAACAGTCATGTCGGTGATGAAGGATTTGAGACTGTCGGCATACATCAGTAATTATGGTTATGTAGATTATTAACATCTTAACTCCTCTTGTCTAAGGACATATAAGTTCATGTGAAAACATGAAATAACATGGTGCAAGTTTCCTATAACTGTGATGTACCTGATATATCATTTAGATGTTGCTGTTTTTTTAGGGTCTTTCTTTATGGATTAAAACACACAAAAGTAATTTTCAGCTGAAACCAGCGAAAGCACACAAAAGAAATATACGAATAAAAGAAAAACATACAACTATAAGGTAGGCAAAATAAAACTAGTAACACTCAAAATAAGATAAAACTAGGATAAGTTTAAAAGAAATTGGCACTGCTAACTGATAGACATATGTTTATCAGACTCCACTGACTCCGGTCTGTCTGACGGCCGTATCTGGCCTGCATCTGCGTCGTGTTGTGTTTTCTGCCCAAGCGCAGTGACCAGGCTTCCCGGTGCAGAGCTGACTCTCATTTTGGGCTTCGCTCTAATTGTCATTTTGAGTCTGCTTTGTTCCAGACGGGATCGGTGTAAAGTCAGACAGCTGCTGGCAAAAACTGGCACACTCAGCCTCACACCACCATGTTGAGGTTTGTAGCACACTCTGCACCGGCGCTCCCTGATCAGGGAAATGTGCTATTAACGTCCAAGAGCGAGGCTGATGACATCGTGAGTGAAATATGGTTTCATTTTACAGTGTCAACTGAATGGTCCATAAATAAAATGCAATCTCTAATGGAGTCCTCGTGGAGAAGTTTGTTGTCATCCATTAACAAAAGGAACAGTGGCCTAAAGTTTAGAGTGAAATCATAAAGATGTCCATCCAGGTGGTAAAATCCCAACAGACCATTAAAAATTGAAGCATCATTTCTTTGTGATATGCAAATAGTAATTTTCAGTGTCCTGAATCACGAGAGTTGTTCCTCATGAACTCCTGCTCATGGAACAGGAAGTCCAAACTCCATCTATAATTTCAGATATATATGTTGTCTTGCTGAATATAAAACATCAAAACTGTTTTTTAAGAACTTTTTTTTTTTTTTTAACTAATTTGGGCCTGATTATGGACGTTTCAGCGACTGAAAGCTACTAAGCATCATTCAACCAATCAGAGTCTCCACACTCCTCATACAGGCCAGCCTGACATTTGAAGTTGATATTGGCCAGGGAGATCTGTTAAACCAGCTGGGAACTTGAAGGTGTGTGCATTTGTCTTCATGTGGTTTTGTAAGTGCAACAATGTGCAGAATGATCTTGTGTAACTTCCAGCCACATTAGTTGCCAGCTCAGGTTCGCGACCCTGAGTGCTTGTATCCCTGCACTGACTGAGAAACGAACGGATCAAAAGTATTGACTCTTTGAATGGAAATGTTTGCTAGAAACACTTATCAATATGTTGTTCACAAACTATTGTTTGCATGTGGCAGGGGTTGAACGAATGAATGGGACTGGAGGTGAAAACCAGTATTATACAACAATTAGTTCCGACCCAGAGATCTGATTGGTCAACTGTACATTATGAACGTTCTCAAATCATCATGACATCACACCCTGCTCATCACTAGAAATATCACTCCACCGTCTCCATGGCAAATATATAATTAGAATTGAATTTCATATAATATAATGTTGTTTTTACTTGTTATTGGTCTGTTAAATATGACTCATTTGGTGAAATCAGGTCTTTCTTTGACCTTTTTTTTGTCACTCCGAGCACCCGTACCGTAACACCACAGATAGTCACGAATTAAAATCCTTGCAGCGGCTAGCTTGACCAGGTTTTAACAGGTGACAGCTCACTTGACCACAGCCTAGTGAGTGGGTGACACGGTGCTACTCTCCTAAAAATTAGGGATGAGACGAGTACACGTCTGAAATGAGTATCCGGTACGGATAATGTGTTTTTGACGAGTACAGGTATCATCCGAGTAATTGTGTCAATATATGTGTTTGGTAACTACTGGCTCTGGATTCTAAGAGACACTAGCTGTGCACACATTCTGCTACACACAGAGCACCCACACCCACACACAGACAGAAACACACATTATTTACTGAACAAAATACAGAGTATATTACTATTTATGTTTTATTTGTGATGACTAGCCTGTCATTTTTTTCACTATAGCTCAACAATAACAATAAATACAGCAACATTTATTTCTAAAAAACTTGTTCTGTAGATAGTTATGTTACTCTTGTGATCAAAAATATTCCTCAGAAGTTCAATTCTAGGGCTGTTCTGTAAATAGTTTTCTAATAAATAATAAATTTAGCAATTTCTAATCGACCCATATCAATTCCAGGCTTAAATAAACAATTTCCGGATTAAGCCCCACCCCCTCCGAGTACAGATACAGATAATGGTGTACTCGTCCCCACCAAATATACACGAGTCCATGGATTTCTTTTTTCAGCAGATATCTTAGTTACAACCAGACTGAGCTAGCAAAGCAGTTGTTTTGATGTGTTATTTATTCAGTTCGATAAATCCCACCATCTCTAGAAAACAATATAACGGACTAGAAATCCTCTCGTCACTAAGGGTCGGCCTACTTCCTGGAGTTGTAAACATTGCTTATATTACATAAGAGCTACTGATGTAAATGATTGTTTGCCACTTGTTAGTCATACCCCATGTGTTGCCACGGAAACAGAGATTGTACTAACAAAAAGTTGTATATTTTAAGAGCGAATTTCCCCACAATTTGAATACTTTTTTATTACGTATTTTTATTTAGGTAAAAATAAGTGCCTCGGGGCAGACTGCATCCCTGTCGTGCCAAATAATGAAAAATGAATGAATGAATGAAATAAAGCACATCCTCTTGCATAATATCACTGACTGTTCTTTTGCTCTTTTTAATTGTTCTTCACAGGACTTCAGACAGTTGTCTTACACTCACACCATCATTGCAGTCTGCGTAACATCAGAAAACTTTGTGAATACAAACACCTTTATTAGAATGTGTGATAGCACAGTGTTGATGCTGTAAAAGATGTGCCTTTGTTTTCACATTTACACTGCTTCTACCCTCTCCTTGGTGACAGAAACAGTGTTATTTATACTTTTACACTATTGTGTTTTCCCAGTTTGCTCATTATAAATACCATTGGTGTGTGAATGTTTGAGACCGAAAGGTGATAAAACTATACAAGTACACAGCATTTACCATAAGTCTTTTCCTTAAAAAAAAAAAACCTGGTTTCACCCATCATTCCCTTAGTAGGTTCTAATCATTGGCACCTAATCTGGAACCCTGATTCTAATATTAAGAATGTAAGGTTATGATAGTGTAGGTGTGCTGCATGTGTCCTTTTCATTTAATCTGTGCCATCTGAATAGAGCTCCGCTTGACTCACGTTAAACCGCTCCAAATCATAACGCTGCAGTCGCCGATTCAGTTGTTTTATTTATTCTCTATTTCAGAAGTCAAGAGAAAGATTTACATTACCTCAGTAAATAAGCAAATTCTCATATAATTGGTTATCAACACAAAATATGTCTCTAACACTCCAGCCCCTAATTGCTTAAAAAAATAGCAATTACACAAATTAATAAATAGAGACAATATTCAAACCCACATAATCGTGTATTTCATTCCTTTTCAACATTCAGTGTCCTTAGATGAAGTTCATCTTATAGTTCATGTATCAGGTTACTGTTACAAGTATCTGTCCAGCTACTCTTCTGTTTCCAGGAGCAGACAGAGTTTGTTGACAGGTATCTGTACAACACTTGTTTTAGTTTCAACTAGGACACTGCGGACTAGTCCTTTACTTCCAGGCAGGGTCTTTAGAATCCGTCCTAGAACCCAGGAGTTCCCGGGAGCTGAATCATCTGCAATAACAACAAGGTCTCCGGGTAGAAAGTTCCTTCTAACTCTGTTCCACTTATTTCGCTGTTGCATGATTGGAAGGTATTCTCGGACCCATCTTCTCCAGAAAAGATCAAAATTCCTGCTGAACTCTCCAAACCATATGAAAAATGGCTAACTGAGCTGCCTCAACTTAAACATTTACAGGTCAGTAGATGTTTGAAACTTGTAGATTTTGGTCAAGTGGAAACAATACAGTTGCATACAGTGCATCCGGAAAGTATTCACAGCGCTTCACTTTTTCCACATTTTGTTATATTACAGCTTTATTCCAAAATGGATTCAATTAATTTTTTCCTTCAAAATTCTACACACAATACCCCATAATGACAATGTGAAATACATTTTTTTGAAATTTTTGCAAATCTATTAAAAATCAAAAACAAAACAAAAATCACATGTACATAAGTATTCACAGCCTTTGCCATTACACTCAAAATTGAGCTCAGGTGCATCCTGTTTCCACTGATCATCCTTGAGATGTTTCTACAACTTGATTGGAGTCCACCTGGTAAATTCAGTTGATTGGACATGATTTGGAAAGACACACACCGTCTATATAAGGTCCCACAGTTGACGTGTCAGAGCACAAACCAAGCCATGAAGTCCAAAGAATTGTCTGTAGACCTCAGACAGGATTGTATTGAGGTACAGATCTGGGGAAGGGTACAGACATATTTCTGCAGCATTGAAGGTTCCAATGAGCACAGTGGCCTCCATCATCTGTAAATGGAAGAAGTTTGGAACCTCCAGGACTCTTCCTAGAGTCGGCCGCCCGGCCAAACTGAGCAATCAGGGGAGAAGGGCCTTAGTCAGGGAGGTGACCAAGAACCCGATGGTCACTCTGACAGAGCTCCAACGTTGCTCTGTGAAGAGAGGAGAACCTTCCAGAAGGACAACCATCTCTGCAGCACTCCACCAAGCAGGCCTGTATGGTAGAGTGACCAGACAGAAGACACTCCTCAGTAAAAGGTACATGACAGCCCACCTGGAGTTTACCAAAAGGCACCTGAAGGACTGTCAGACCATGAGAAACTAAATTCTCTGGTTTGATGAAACAATGATTGAACTCTTTGGCCTGAATGCCAAGCATCATGTTTGGAGGAAACCAGGCACCGCTCATCACCTGGCCAATACCATCTCTATGGTGACGCATGGTGGTGGCAGCATCATGCTGTGGGGATGTTTTTCAGCAGCAGGAACTGGGAGACTAGTCAGGATGGAGGGAAAGATGAATGCAGCAATGTACAGAGACATCCTTGATGAAAACCTTCTCCAGAGCGCTCTGGACCTCAGACTGGGGCGAAGGTTCATCTTCCAACAGGACAACGACCCGAAGCACACAGCCAAGATAACAAAGGAGTGTCTTCAGGACAACTCTGTGAATGTCCTTGAGTGTCCCAGCCAGAGCCCAGACTTGAACCCGATTGAACATCTCTGGAGAGATCTGAAGATGTCTGTGCACCGACGCTCCCCATCCAACCTGATGGAGCGTGAGATGTCCTGCAAAGAAGAACGGAAGAAACTGCCCAAAAATAGGTGTGCCAAGCTTATAGCATCATACTCAAAAAGACTTGAGGCTGTAATTTCTGCCAAAGGTGCTTCAACAAAGTATTGAGCAAATGCTGTGAATACTTATGTATGCGTTATATTTTTCGTTCTTTATCTTTAATAGATTTGCAAAAATTTAAACAAACTATTTTCACTTTGTCATTATGGGATATTGCGTGTAGAATTTTGAGGAACAAATGAATTTAATCCATTTTGGAATAAAGCTGTAACATAACAAAATGTGGAAAAAGTGAAGCGCTGTGAATAGTTTCTGGATGCACTGTATGCAACTGTATTGTTTCCACTTGACCAAAATCTACAAGTTTCAAACATCTACTGACCTGTAAATGTTTAAGTTGAGGCAGCTCAGTTAGTCATTTTTCATATGGTTTGGAGAGTTCAGCAGGAATTTTTGATTCCCATCCACACTTGGCCTGGCAAAGATCTTGAAGAATCTGCTTTGCCTTTAGTACAAAAGGTGCAGCAGGACCTAATGGGTCGTAAACTGAAATGACAGTCGACAGTATCGCTCGTCTTGTGAGACATCTAGTTTTGATTCTGCATAAGGAGCATCTCTCTTGAATATCCTGACAAGGTAATGTGCTCGCTGTTCCGCTATATGATAGTTGTTGGGCATGATGACGTCTCTATTACGACGTGGTAAAGGTAAGTAATAGCGATTATCTTTCAGTGTAGCCGCACTTGATACCAGCTGCATGAATTTGCGGTCTTCTACTGACATTTGAGGTTGTCCCTCATACTCTCTCTCTGGGAAATCATGGTGGTACTAGTTTACACAAAGGTTTTCCAGTTGTTCAATTGAAATGCGGTTTACTGATGCCTCTGGCCTTCCAAATTTGTCCACAGCTGAAGATAAATTGAGCGGTCCATTTACCACCCATCCTAGGAGCGTTCTTACAGCGTATGGACCATTGCCTTGGCTATTTATGATTTGCCAGGGCTCCATAGCCTTTGGGACATCTACTCCAATTAAGAATTCCACATCCGCATCAATTTCTTGCACTTGTATTTCTTTCAAGTAAGGCCACCTGCTGAGGTCATTCTGAGAGAAAATATTCCCCTTTGTCACTGGTATCTTTGTTTGAGTGGATGTTTTATGTAGCTCAATAAAGTTTTTCCCATCCACATCGCCCACTTGTAGTCCAGTTATTTCATAACTATTGACTGGCTTATTTTGACCCATTGTTTGCAAGTGAACTTTAGTTTTCCTTCCTGTCACATTGAGTTGTCTCATAAGATTCTCTGTACAAAATGTTACTGTGCTGCCAGGGTCAAGAAATGCATAGGTTAACATTGTTTTGTTGACTTTGGAAGCCTTTATTTGTACTGGTACTATTGAAAGCATGCAGTGTTTTCCAGCCCCGATATCTTCCTCTTTTTCCAATGGGACAAGAGTTCCACTTACAGATCCTTTTGTCTGTTTGGTCCTTTTATCATATGGTTCATTCTCTGCAGGTTTGGCAATGTGTAGAATACTAGGGTGCTTTCCTTGACAATGTTGGCATGTCATTCTTCTTTTACAGGTTTTGCTCATGTGTCCCTTGGTTAGACAGCCAGAACATATGCCATTTTCTTTCAGCATATGCACTTTAACATTATGTGGTTGAGCCTTTAACATTTCACATTCATCCAACAAGTGTTTGCCTGTACGGCAAATGCAACAACTGTCATTACGAATATTGACCAACAGGTTTTCAGGTTGTTGATTCCTCACTGTTTTAGTGTTCTTGATTCCAACTGCCACAGCAAAGATACTACTTTTTCCTCTTTGTTTAGTTTGTTGTTTGGAGTCTGCTGCCATGTTATTTTTTGGGATGGATCTCTTTGGCGCTGAATCATGAATGTCACCAAAGAGAGGGTCTTGCATAATGCGAGCTTGTTTTTCAATAAATGCAACAAGGTCAGAGAATCTGGCCCTTTGTTGGGTCTTTTCCAAATGCTCATATGCTGTGGTTCTCCACTTTTCTTTTAGCTTATATGGCAGTTTCGATACAATGAGCTTTAATGTAGACACAAGATCCAGTTCTTCCATGCTTTTTAATTCTTTCATAGCATTGCGACATCCTCTAAGGTAAAGGGCATATGCATGACCTTCAGCACCTTCATGAAAACTATAACTGTCTAAAACCTTTATTTTGGCTTCAGATGCAGCTATATCCGTCTCCAGTTCCATTCTCTCCAATTCAGCTTGTAATCCGTTTTTTTTTTCACTTCTACAGCATGTTTTTGTTTTAATGCAGACATGCGTGCTTGTAGTTCAGCTCTCTCCGTGGCTAGTTTAAGACGAGTTGATGATATTGACAAAGAGGTTGCTGATTGTCTGTTTTGAACATTTGGATTGTTTTGACTGTTTAGACACATTGGAAATACTACCATGAGGTTCAATACGTATCTGGGGATCTGATGATGACGTTTTCCATAAATCCACTTCCATCAAGAATTTCTTAAATGTTTCCATTTTGGGCTCAAAACAGTCCATTTTCTCATTTTCCTTTATTTCTGCAGATAAAAGCTTTTGGACAGCAGCATGAGACTCTTTAAATTCATTGAGTATCATCTTAAATTGTTCCATGCCACTTAACACCCTCTCAATATTTCCACCATCAGCAAGCAGTGATTTGAGTTCATTCATTTTGCGTGTGCATGCGCCCAACCTCCCTCGGCAACTTGCACTAAGAGTTTTTAACTCATTTTCCATATTTACACTCTCTTCAACCATCGTTCCTCTTCGTCATAAGGTTCACATTTTATTGCTCACCTCCTTTCCTTTTCTCTTTGTTTTCATCGGCACTTTAATCCAAACATTGCTTCTTAACAAACGCATTTGTCTCCGTTGCTTTTTATTTTGACAGGTATCCACACATATCCTTATCCTGTCATCCTTATGAGTTCACAGTTCATCTCCTTCATTTGATGTGTTGCTTTATTCATTGGTTTGATGCGTGTTGTTTTACTCACGGACCTCTGCATATGGATCAGGAAACCAGCCGGTCTTATTGCGCAAATTGGTGCGCTCCGTCCGTGGAAGTTCCTTAACTTTCATTTATGGACATCCAGCGTAGATTCCAGTCATCGATGCATAAAACAATGCTTCTTCCAGCGGGTCCGGAGTCTTTGACTTTGTGGTGGCTGTGTCCTTTTCATTTAATCTGTGCCATCTGTTATGTGGTGGGTGTTTTTCCAGGACCCAAATGCAAGCTCACAGACTCGAGGTATAAGTTCCAAAGTACAGTCTTGTACTAAAAAACAACAAACCAAAAGGTGGCACCTATCGTGTCCACTTGCGTCCAGTCGGGAGGGCAACTTGACCGACAGCTCCAGGGGGACACGGCTGACAGGGCAGCCGGCAGACCAGCGGAAGGGACGGCGTCAACAATCCTCCGAGCCGGGAGGGCAACTCCACCGACTGGTGACTTTGACAGGGAATATCCGCAGGAGGCACAGAGGCCGGAGGAACGGGAACGGGGGAACAGGAACAGGACTGACGGAGAGCTGACGGGGAGCAGACGGGTGACTAACAAAAATGAACCGACAACCAGAGTTGTGCAGGGACAGGTTACATATAGTCTGGGGAGGTGATCAGGGAGATGCAGCACGCCTGCAGGTGGTGATCAGGGATGAGTGGCTGCATCTGCTGGGACCGGTGAGGGGCGTGGCCACAGACAAAGACAGGGGACACAGGAGGAGAGGTGATCGAGGGCAAAACGGAGGGAAAAACTGGGCTCCTGACACCATCTGAATAGAGCTCCGCTTGACTCACATTAAACCGCTCCAAATCATAACGCTGCAGTCGCCGGTTCAGTTGTTTCATTTATTCTCACATTAATCAAAAAAGTTTACAAAACATTCTCGTTGTAACGTGAGGTCAAAGACTACCGATGCCCCTTCCTCACGTTTCCTCCATGTTTGGTGAAGAAGAACAAAACTCAGTCCCCCTTCTCCCCTATCACAGCTGACAATCATCTGGTCAATCACAACTAACACATATTAATTACTCAGAATATTTATTTAATTTTATTTCATAAGTCAAAAGAAAGATTTACATTACCTCAGTAAATAAGCAAATTCTAATATAATTTGTTATCAACACAAAATATGGCTCTAACAGTAGGTGTTTACAAAATTTTACATGTGACTGACTTGTTGGGTTATTTTTATTTAAAAGACAAAAATAAGAAACAATTTAAGTTTTGTGGTCATTTGTTTGAGTGCATCACCTGTATAAATAGGCACTATTTTTTGCGTCAAATTTCACAAAACTATGTAATTGATTACTATAGCTATGCAGATGGCACACAGATATGGTATATCTGGCAATCAATTCCTTGAACAGTTAAATAATTGTGAGCCAAAATTTCTCCAATTAAATAAAGACAAAACAGATTATTGTGTGTGGTAGCAAAGGTAACAGAATTAGTATTACCAAGCAACTTAACAGCCTTTCAAACTGAAACAATTTAAGAATGTAGTTCCTCAACATAAAATCACAAAGAATTTGGGAATTTCCTACAGTACATAATATCATAAAAATATTTTGAGAATTCAGAGAAATGTCTGTATGCAAGGGCTAGGGCCGAAAACCGAAATTGGATGGTGGTGATCTTAATTGCATTAAAAACAGACACTATTCTGTAGTGGAAATCACTGCATGGGCTCAGGAACACTTGTGAAAACCATCGTCTGTGAACACAGTTCATCGCTGCGTCCACAAATGATGTTAAAACTCTCCAAAGAAGAAACCAGATAGAAACATGATCCAGAAACACCGCCGCCTTCTCTGGACTGAGATCATTGAAGATGGACTGAGGTGAAGTGGAAAACTGTCCTGAGGTCTGATGGATCACAATCTGAGATTCTGTTTGGAAATCATGGACGCTGCATCCTCCAGGTTAAAGAGGAGAGGGACCATCCAGCTTGTCATCAGTGCACAGTTGAAAATCCAGCATCCCTGACAGTGTGAGGATGCTCGAGTTCACATTACATCACAATGCCCGCTTGTACATCTAGAAGGAAGCATTAATGCTGAATGATATATTCAGGTTTTGGAGCTAAAATCCTATATTAGGCAAGAATGGGACAACATTTTACTTTCAAAACTCCAGCAACCGGTCTCCTCAGTTCCCAAATGTTTACAGAATGTTGTAAAAAGGAGAAAATATGCAACACAGTCGTAAACATGCTCCCACCCCAACTTTTGTGAGATGTGTCGCTGCCATCAAATTCAAAATGAGCAGATATTTTTCATTAAATAATACAATTTCTCAGGTTCACCATTTGAAATGTTTTCTTTGGTCACTTTTCAACTAAATATGGGTTTACATGATTTGAAAATCATTGCATTTTACACCACGTCCCAACGTTTATGGAAACAGGTTTGTATTGGTAGATGCAGATCTCACTTTTAGAAGCTATATCAATGCAAACATTAAACAGCCTTCTATTATCTCAAAAATATCTCCAGGGTTTGGTTTCCCAAAATGACCAAGAGAAGCTCATCCAAGTGTTTATCTTCAGGAAGATGGACTACTGTCATGATCTCTTAAAGACCACTTAACAGCTGCAGCTCATTCAAAATGCTGCTGCCATAATTTTGTCATAGTCTACGAGAACACATCACTCCAATCTTAAAATCTTTGCTTTGGCTTTAGAATAGATTTTAAAGGGCTGCCGCTCGTTTATGAATCCCTGAATGGTTTAGGCCCGGAGTATATCTGCGACAAGCTCAAAGTGTTTTAACCAGTTAGGGCTGTTAGATCCATGGACTCGTCATTACAACCCAGAGTCCAAACTGAACATGGTGAAGCAGCTTTTAGCTATTGCGCTCTATGTAACTGGAACAAACTGCTAGTAGATCTTAGATGTGCTCCACATGTTGCTATTTTTAAATCACAATGAAAAACATTCCTCTTTCCATGTGCCTTTGATCGAGCTCTCTATATATTTTGAATGCTTTACCACTAAGTATACCTCTCGTCACTCTCAGCGGGATGATGATTTCTCAGAATCACAACTGATATCTACTTGCAGTAAATGATTTACAGTATTCCGAAACATACTTTTAATGTTTCTATTCTGTCGTTTGAACTTTGTAATTTCTTTGATATTCCTGTCTTTTAACACTTCTCTTTTTAATAGCAGTGAAGATGGGGAGAGGTTCACCACTCTGAAAGACTGTGTTGGAAAATAGTGCAACAATCTAAGAATAATGTTCCTCAATGTAAAACTACAAAGAATTAGTGGATTTCATCGTCTACAGTTCATCATATCATGGCAGGAATGATCTTCTGTATCTGTCCTTGTGACAGCTGCTGGAGGAGTCTTTTGGAGAACGTCCTCCTCTGTCCCTGCAGCAGGTGGTGGAGAGGGTGGTCTGGATTATCCAATATGGATAATAGTTTGTTCAGCGTCCTCCTCTCCACCACCTTTTCCAGACTGTCCAGATTGTAGCCGATGATGGAGCCGGCCTTCTTAACCAGTTTGTTAAGTCTGTTGGTGTCTCCGGCTCCAATGCTGTCCCACCTCCCTCCACCTCTCCCCCCCAGCAGACTACTAAAAGTACAATGCACTGGCCACAACAGATGGTAGAACATCTCCAACATCTTGCTGCACACATTGAAGGATCGACGTTTCCTCAAGAAAAAGAGTTGACTCATCCCCTTCTTGTAGACAGCATTGATGTTGGTCTTCCAGTTCAGTCTGTTGTCATGGAGACATCAGGTACTTGTACTCCTCCACCATGTCCACCTCCTCTCCTAGAACTCTCAGCGGTTGTGGAGCCGTCGTCTTCCTCCTGAAGTCGACCACCATCTCTCTGGTCTTGGTCACGTTCAGAAGGAGGTGATTTCTACCCGCCCACTCCACAAAGTTCTCCACTACTGCCCTGTACAGAGGGGGGAGGAGGGAGGCAGCAGAGGTGTTTGGGAGGTGTGAGGTGTGGAGGAGACAGATGAGGGTGGTGAACTAAACCTGTTGAAGAAACAGTTTAGCTCATTGGACCTCTCCAGGTTCCCCCTGGTTGTTCTTCCTGATTGTTCCTCTCCAGGTTCCCCCTGGTTGTTCCCCCTGATTGTTCCTCTCCAGGTTCCCCCTGGTTGTCTCTCTCTCCCCTTGAACCCAGTAATCTCCTTCATACCCACACCTCCCTCACGTTGTTCTGCTGGAGTTTTGCCTGCTTTCTTCTGATTAAGAAGCACCTTCAGGTCACTGGTGATCCACGGCTTGTTGTTGGGGAAGCAGTGTCCAGTCCGGGATGGTACGGTGGTGTGTTCACAGAATTTGATGTATTCTGTGAAACAGTCCGTCATGCTGTTGATGTCCTCCCCATGTGGTCCACACAGCACATCCCAGTCCGTGGACTCAAAGCAGTCCTGCAGGGCGTCTTTAGCCTCCTGTGTCCACCTCCTCACAGTCCTGGTGGTTACAGGCTGCCTCTGTACCAGAGGAACATACTTTGGTGTCAGCAGGACCAGGTTGTGGTCTGACCTACCAAGGGGGGGAAGGGCAGTAGCACTGTATGGATCCATGGCATTAGCATACAATAAGTCCAGAGTTTTATTGTTCCGTGTGGGCCAGTTCACATACTGGTGCAAAGTTGGCAGTACTTTATCCAGACTGGTTAAAGTCTCCAGTAACTAACAAAAATGCACCGGGATGCTTAGTCTGCAGTTTAGCCACAGTGGAGTAGATGGTGTCCACTGCTGCCTCTACGTCAGCTGATGGAGGAATGTACACAGCGATAACAATGGCGAATGAGAACTCGCTCAGCAAATAATACGGATGCATCCCCACGGCTAGAAGTTCAATGTCCGGGCTACAGAAACGTTCCTTCACATTACATTAAATTACATTTCATTTATCTGACTCTTTTATCCAAAGCGACTTACAATAAGTTAATTTCAACCATGAGGGTACAAAACCAGAACAACAAGAATCAAGAAAATTTCTTCAAGAAAGCCAAACTACAAAGTTCTATCAGTAAGTTCTATTTTAAGCTACTAAAGTTCTACTATTCAAGGTAAATTCTGAAGAGGTGTGTTTTTAGTTTGTGGTGGAAGATGTTCAGAGTTTCGGCTGTCCTGATGTTGTTGGGGAGCTCATTCTACCATTTAGGAGCCAGGACAGCAAACAGTCGTGATTTTGTAGAGTGTTTAACTCAGTGAGGAGCAACAAGCTGATTGGTAGAAGCAGAGTGGAGGGAGGGGCTGGGATGCAAGGTTGGACCATGTCCTGGATGTAGACTGGACCCGATCTGTTCGCGGCACGGTACGCAAGTACCAATGTTTTGAAACGGATGCGTGCAGCTACTGGTAACCAGTGAAGGATGAGGAGGAGACGCGGAGTAGTGTGAGTGAATCCAGGAGGTTAAAGACCAGTCGAGCTGCTGCATTCTGGATGAGCTGTAGAGGTCAGATGGTACTAACAGGTAGACCTGCCAGGAGGGAGTTACAGTAGTCTAGACGTGAGATGACCAGAGCCTGGACCAGAACCTGGACCAGAACCTACAGTAGTCTAGACCAGAGCCTGACCAGAGCCTGGACCAGAACCTGGGCCTCCTTCTGAGTGAGAAGAGGACGTATTCTCCTGATGTTGTGCAGCATGTATCTACAGGAACATGTTGTTGCAGTGATGTTGGCAGTAAGAGAGAGTTGACTGTCGAGTGTCTCCGAGGTTCTTATCAGTCAGGGTCGGGATAACAGAGTTGTTGAAGGTAGTAGTCAGGTCGAGGGTGGGAGAGTCTTTCCCTGGAAGGAAGAGCAGTTCGGTCTTGTGGAGGTTGATTTCCAGGTGGTGTGAGGACATCCACTGAGAGATGTCAGTCAGACAGACAGAGATTCATGCTGCTACCTGTGTTTCAGATCTGGAAAAGAGAGGATCAGTTGGGTGTCATCAGCATAGCTGTGGTAGGAAAAGACATGCGAGTGAACGACAGAGCCGAGCGAGTCGGTGTAGAGAGAAGAGGAGGGGACCCGGGACGGAGCCTTGAGGGACACCAGAGTAGTGAGAGGACAAGGTTCAGACACAGATCCTCTCCAAGTTACCTGGTAGGTGAGGTCGTTGAGGTAGGATGAGAACAGGGAGAGAGCAGAGCCTGAGACACCGAGGTCCTGAAGGAGGAAAGAAGGATCTGGTGGTTCACTGTGTCCAATGCAGCAGAAGGTCTAGAAGGATCAGGACAGAGGACAGAGAGGCTGCTCTAGCAGTGTGAAGCTGCTCAGAGACAGAAGGAGGACCGTCTCTGTTGAGTGGTCTGTTGAAACCAGACTGGTGGTCAAGAAGGTTATTATGGTGGAGATAGGAGGAGAGTTGGTTGAAGATAGCTCGCTCCAGAGTTTTAGAAAGAAAGGGAAGAAGAGAGACGGTCTGTAGTTGTTTACACACACACACACGGTCAGGATTGCACCACCTCTCGTTCACATAGACTGCAATCCCTCCACCTTTCTTCTTGCCGCTCTGAACAACGTCTCTGTCCGCCCGAACGGTCCTGAAGCCGGTACGGCAGCGCTGTGGTCCGGGAAATGTGAGTGCAGCCATGTCTCAGTGAAACACATGATGCTGCACTCCTGGTACTCTCTCTGGGTCTTTACCAGCGCGCTGAGCTCGTCCGTCTTATTGGCCAACGACCTCACGTTCCCCATTAAGATCTCCGGTACCGATGGTTTATATTTCCTCCTCTTCACCTTCATCTTAGCTCCAGCTCTGTAACCTCGACGTCTTCTCCGAAGTTCGACGGGGATTTCAGGCCTCGCTCCGGGCAACAGCAGTAGAGGCCTACTCAGCGTGATCAGCTGATCACGAGAGTAAACAATGCCCCCGGTCCACTGTGCGTAGCTCTCCATTACGAAGAGGGAAAAAAGTAGAAGAGCCACCAGAAAAGTGGAAAAGTTACGGTCCATTGTCTGACCGTCACTTAACAAAATGTTAAAGAAAAACAAAAAACTCAGAAGAGAGAAAAACGTGAAAAAGTCTTCAAACTAAAACGTACACTGGGAGCTGCTGCAACAGGCAGCCACTCACACGCCGTCATCTTTGCCTAACTTAGCTTAACATGGATAACACCAGGATGTATGCCAGGAGCGAATGAGAAATTAACTCTGATCAACCTCACCAGGATTTACAGCGAGGACATTAAGAAGTGAAGAAGAATGCAAGCTAGGAAACTGCAACGCTTTCCCTGAGTGGGAATCATCGTTGCTGCAGAAACCGGTTTTGATGTCGAAGGTCAAGGATGGAAATCTGAAGTTCTTTGATCATTCTGCAGGTCAGTTTGGTTACAGGTTCACTTGGTTCTGTCGGATCACTATTAGCACTATACTGGCCGAGTTTGAAAAAGCTGTCTCTGGATAAATACAGAATATCAGCAGACGTATGCTTAACAGCACTGAATATTTGTATCATAAAATGATTAAAAAAAATTCCCCTTGGGGATTAATAAAGTAATTACCTTACCTTAAGGCTGTCTCCAACATGGCTGCCGGAGTGAATCTCCATCATTAAAGTGGACGCTTCATGTCCCACCAGTCACGGTGCGTCTCTGAAGGTCGGCAGCAGGTCAGAGACTGCAGCAATCTGAACAGAGCAGATCGGCCAGGCAGGAAGTCAGTAGGAGAAAATCAAATTAAATCCTGGTAAATTTTCAAAATATAACACATCACGATGTCACCGTTTCCCCCCATGGTCTTTCAGTTTGGACAAGAAATGTATTCTCCTCCTGCTACAGACAGTCTGTGAAGTAGTTCCACAATAAACAGGAGGATTCATGTTTTTAAAGACTAAAACTCAGCAGGTTGTATTAACTTTGTCTGCAGGCTGCACAAAGTAGGAAATGACGACAATAAACACACAACGGACAAAAAAGAAGCTGTTTAACAACGTTTACCCTCGATAGAAGCATGTCAGGAAGATAAAACAAGCAGACAAAACCCTTCTGAAAGACTCCCGGTGGGATATGAAGCCATGCAGAGGACAGAACACAATTGCTGCACACACATGGTGTGACGGACCGTCTACAGTGGAAGATGCAGGTTACTTTGGTAAGCAAAAACAATAACACACATTTAAATTAAGTATTAAAATAAAAGTTTTGTGAATATGTCCATTGTTTCTTGAAAGGCTTCAGTCATTAAGGCATACAGGCTCATCATCAGATGTTTTTAATGGGAATTTAAAGATAAAATCTTCATATTTAAACAAAGGCATGAAGCCAATTTTACTTGTGACATCACTTCCTTATCTTTTGTTATTGCAGGAGAACTGTTTTGCATTCAGAATAATCACGTCTCACACACACACACACATCACCCAGTGACAGGTCTCACAGGACTCACAGGAGAATTCATTAACGCCTCAATATCAGTTTAATATTGGGAAGTGTGTGTGTGTGTGTGTGTGTGTGTGTGTGTGTGTGTGTGTGTGTGTGTGTGTGTGTGTGTGTGTGTGTGTGTGTGTGTGTGTGGATCAGTTCCAGAGTAGCAGGGCTGTCTCGAATGGCAGAGTATTCTCAATGAGTAAAGAACCTGTAATAATGATGTGATGATGTAGCCTTTGGCACTGTACTTAAATCGGCAGATTCTTTATGGATAATCTCACACCATTGACAAACATATACACACACACACACACACACACACACACACACACACACACACACACACACACACACACACACACACACACACACACACACACAGTTAAAGAGACACACTGAAGCTGTACCACAGCAAAAAGGTGGTAGACAAGGTTGTGAGGCGATTAGGGTCTCAGATCTTATATCAAGTGAATTATTGGAAAGTGTTTCTCATAGGGAAGCAGATGGTGTTCACTCTACAGTATTGTTCACTCTACAGTAGTGTTCATTCTACAGTATTGTTCACTGTACAGTAGTGTTCACTCTACGGTAATGTACACTCTACAGTAGTGTTCAATCTAAAGTAGTGTTCACTACGATAATGTTCATTCTACAGTATTGTTCACTGTACAGTAGTGTACAGTACAGTAGTGTTCACTATAAAGTAGTGTTCACTGTATGGTAGTGTTCACTATAGGGCAGTTTACTGTACAGTAGTGTTCACTCTACAGTAATGTTCACTATACAGTAGTGTTCACTACAGTAGTGATCACTGTATGGTAGTGTTCACTCTACGGTAGTGTTCACTATACAGTATTGTTCAATGTACAGTAGTGTACACTCTACATTAGTGTTCACTCTACAGTAGTGTTCACTAGACGGTAGTGTTTACTGGACAGTAGTTTTGACTTCATGGTAGTGTTCACTCTAAAGTAGTGTTCACTGTACGGTAGTGTTCACTATACAGTAGTGTTCACGCTACGGTAGTGTTCACTACAGTAGTGTTCACTCTACGGTAGTGTTCACTATACAGTATTGTTCAATGTACAGTAGTGTACACTCTACAGTAGTGTTCACTCTACATTAGTGTTCACTCTACAGTAGTGTTCACTGTACAGTAGTTTTGACTTCATGGTAGTGTTCACTCTACAGTAGTTTTCACACTACAGTAGTTTTCACGCTACAGTAGTCTTCACCCACTGTGAACACTACTGAAGACTCACTGTACGGCAGTGTTCACTAGACGGTAGTGTTTACTGTACAGTAGTTTTGACTTCATGGTAGTGTTCACTCTACAGTAGTGTTCACCCACTGTGAACTGGTGTCCTCCTGTGTGATTGTTTTCTTGAATACACTGTTTTCCTGGCAACTTTCCCAGTGGAGTGAGATAGACTGTAGAAGATGTGGTGATGCTAATCCAATCGTGAACCACTGATTAACGTTGTCTGTCTGCCACTCTGAGCCAGTCTACCACTCAAGAGTTGTCAGGAATGAGCTTCACATCAAATGTGCTTTTCCTTTAAAATAGAAAATCAGAAAAGTCCTGGTTATCAGCACGCAAAAATATCAACCAGGCAAACTTTTAAAACTGTATACTATTATGATTAATATGTAGTACCCCTCTGTATAATGAATATGTAATTTGGATTTGGGACACAACTGATATCTGTAGTTCTGCAACACTGATTTTGACCATTTTTTTAACTGTCCATAGTAACTGATCATTTTATGTGTTACTTCGGAGGTGTTCTCCTTTAAACATAATACTGCTGTTATGTGATGTGACAGGATAAGATGGTGGACCCAAGAGCAGACACACAGCAGGTAGGTTTCAGAACGGGAGCTTTATTCCTCTGTGAAGCCGACAGGTAAATTAATATACACAGGACGTGCATAAACACAATAATGTCCAACGGGGCTTGGAAGCTCTACTCAGTGGGAGGAGAGAGACATCGGGTTGGGATGGGACGGGTCGGGACAGAACGGGTCAGGTCGGGATGGGACAGGTCGGGTCGGGACGGGACGATTGCAGGTTTGATGACAGGTTGCGGGTGAGTAAACGTAACAAACCGACAACCCATGACTGCAGGACCAGGGTTGATATAGTGCCAGGTGGTAATCAGCTGGGTTGTCAGCAGCTGTGCACCAATCAGGGGGCGTGGCCATGGGAGGTTTCTGGAGACAGGAAGTGGAGACAAAGACCAAAGCACATGGCACACCACAATAAACAGGGAAATGACAGCAGACATAAGGAGAGGAAATCACACAGGGTCAGACAGAGATCCTGATAAATCACTGATATACCTTTGAAGAGTGCAGTTATGTTTTTATGTGATATATTTGAGGCAGTAAGCCCGACTAATCAAGCTCTCAAAAACAAAAACAGGATTAATTTCACCGAGTTTAATTACATAAGAACCGTAATTATACATTCGGCAAGCGTTCTCAAGTACAAAATGACATCATTTTAATGCATTTAAGCTCATTAAAAGCAGAAATGCAGAACTTTAATGGGTGATTTGCGAGGGAATAAGTGCATGGTGGGAGAAGATTTTATTAGTATGCATGCCTGTGTCTTTGTATTTACCGTGTGTGTGTGTGTGTGTGTGTGTGTGTCCTTGTGTCACTCAGTATGTGTGTGTGTGTGCAGTCTGTGCATGAATCCCATGCAGTACTGGTCTTTGAGTCCCTCCTTGTATAAATATTCAGTCCTCTGGAGAAGTGCCAAATGAGATCAACTGCAGTGAAATTCTTTTGCTTCTGGAGACACAAACACATCAATTACAGCCCACATCTCAGCCCACCCCGGCTCTCCCTCTGATCCCTGCCATCCCTCCCTTTTACCCTCAGCTCTCAGCGCTCCTCTCCTCATCTCTGTCAACTCGCTCAGTCCGACTGGTCCCATAAGACGATTCACGGGGAATTAAGGGAACATATGCAAAATGCTCAAACATACATGTTGACCTGCTGTTTTCTATAAATGGAGCTTTGAATATGTAAATGAAACATGTAAATATGAGGGCGGGCAGGCGTCTTTGCATGTTAAAACATGACCCACGGGAGTTATCTGCACACACATATCTTCACATTAAACCTGTTATTATTGTGTTGTTGTACATACAATTGCGCTTTAAATACACATTTGTATGATTTTACAATTAGAAACAATCACTGTCCTTAGTCTGCATTCAAAGCCTTGATTCCTGATGGCCTCCGTTCTTCACAGGATTTCTCCTGAAAATCAAGCAAAGCTCATGATTGGCAGCTGACAATGGTAGTGTGTCCCTCATAACTCCCGCCTCATATCACTTTGCTGCTGATTGATAAAACAGTCTTATCCAATTACATGGGTGTTTGTTTCTACACATCCTGTGCTAATAAGTGCGCTGTGTTCACAAGTGCTCCATCTCAAGGGCTACTCACACACACAGTGAGATGTTGGATGCAGTAGAATGAGGGAGAGTTCTTTTCGTCACCCACACACAAAGCAAAGTTAGTGCAGTCAGAAGAGACAGAGTCGACAGGCTGATGGAGGAAGGTAACAGCTTACATCATTTTCACAGTCCAAACTAAAAAAAAAAAAGCTCGTTATTTGAATAATTTGGCCTTCTGTTAAGTTTTTATAAAATTCACTCAGCAATACTGGATATGGACACCAAGGATATGTCCCTACAATGTAGGCAATGCATTATTGAATTCTCCCAAGTAATATTTTTACAGATCTAAAACAGTCTAGTTCACACGTTGCTAATGCTCTATGCAGAGTTGCCAGGTTTGTGAGAAAGTGGCATATAGATATTGTTCTGTAGATCAATTATGAAAAGCTTTAGCCTGTCTGCTCCGCCCGTCGCTCACAGCTTCAGTTGTCTTCTCTGTGATAACCGTCCAGTAACTCGGCTTGTATTAGCATTCGTTCAGCCACTCTGAAGGGCGGACCAATCAGCAACCAGTGTCGGTGGTTCACTGCATTTGTCCCGCCCCTCTTTCACTGTGATTGATGACCGCAGCGTTGATATTTTTCAACTCTCGCTGCCCGGAAAAAAATTGGCAAACGTTCACTGTTCAGCCTCAGAATAAACGCTCAGCACTTTGTCAAGCTGCTTGTATTCATTAAAACAATGAACTACTCAGGAAAAAAGACTGTGGTGGACACGGTAGGTAGTTGCATCGGTGGCAGTGTCGGCCGGTTTCAGCACGTGCTGATTGGTTAAAATGAACCACTGTCTACGCCCGGTAGGATGAACAACTGCAAACGATTCCTTATGGAGCGTGGCCCGACCCATATTGACACATTGAAGTTGGGTCCGGTTTGCACCTGTCTAAAAAAGCCTGTCTGTCCACTTTAATCCTGGTGAACCTCTGCAGGTGCACCAGGATTGAAAAGTATCCTCTCCAATTGCATCATCTTGGGGTTGGGGAGCTGCTCTCTAACCCAAAAGAAGTCCCGACAATGAAAAGCCAAAACTGCTCGAAGAACAGAATAGTCGGTGCTCTGCTCTCTACTCTGGAAAACATCTGTAGATGGTGCTGTGTAGAACTCTTCACACCCTGTTGCTGCCTAAAAAATGCATACGCCGTGCAAAAGTCTAAATCCATAAAAAAAATGGCGTAAAATGTCTGGAAGCTCTGACCCATGGACATGACCGTTTTGGAGACGTGGGAAATTGGCAACGCAGATGGTGAGATGTTACATTAAAGCCAGATTGTAGAAATTAAATGTGAGAGTGATGATTATACATTTAATGATGCCTCTCACATTTAATTTCCCATCATATCATGTTATACAAATATGCTTTATAATAAACACCTGCTGTTTGTGCGAGTGCTTGTGATCTTTTCCATGAGCACTGTTCAATTATAAAAGATATATGCCAACTCAAATTTTAAATCAAATTCCACTCAATATTTGATCACCATCACTCTCCCTTCCCCTGGAGCGCAGACGAGAGGGCTGGCCCGGCGCTTGAGGTCAGTTCAGAGCAAAAAAACAAAACAAGCTTTAGCAGCATGGGTACTTTTATATGCATCAACCTTCATAAAGTGCTTTGCATTGACCATTTATGGTTGAATGTGGGCGAGAGGAAGTCAAAAAGTTCTAAAACTGCTCCTGTGGCGTGTGAACACATCTAAATGTGTGTCGAACTCTGGAAATTGGCGAGGAAGACGCTTCAAATGCTTCATTGCTCAAAAGCAATGGAAAGGTGTTTTGAATAGCATTTGCATTATAAGAGGCAGAAAGTGACTGTCCAAGAGTGACAAAGGCACGTCAGGTCAGGAGCAACCAGAAGTTTTCTTTGACATTCACGGGGTTGTGCACCATGAATTCAGACCAGACTGTCAATGCTGAGTTCAGCTGTGATGTTCTGAGGTATCCCAGGGAAAACATTTGGTGCAAACTCTAACTACGTTGCAATTGGTTGATTTTGGTTGTCCAACATGATAAAGCACCTATTTACAAGTTTCTCACCCTAAACAACTCAACCGTTGCTCCCCGCCACCACAACTCACCAGATTTAGGTCCCTGGTACTTCCTTCTCTTCCCTACAAATTTTACAGAAAATTGGATGCTTAAGTTTTACCACAAGTGGTAAACAGCACACTTTGCCAGACTTTCTGAGGAAGTCTTTCAAACACAGCAGTGTTCTTTGGTTACAAAACCACTGTGTTTCCTGAACCGTTGAAATCCTTGACTGAAACGAGGCAGATTTCCATCAACGTCATAATGCTCGCTGTTCTGTTCACAGAGTTCCACTATCTTACGTCTTGGTGACCTCATATTACGCATTATCAAGGGCAGTGGGGTTCTGCTGTCTGAAGATTTCAGGCAGGTTTGGCATGGGAATCGAGTCTGCAAAGTGGAGCTTTTTGAATGCGTGTCAGGTGTAGGGTTAGGGTTAAGGTGTCACCAGCAGAGCAGCACAACCAAAGAATTATGTGACTGGATTGCCTGCCTACCTGTTTGCCTTCAACCTGGAGGACTCACAGTCTTCTCCTCCTACACAGCCCCACCTCAGGAGAGACTGTGGATTATACATTCATACTCCTGTTTACAATAAAACATTCCACTTTATTCTCACCATCTACAATGCATTCAGAAAGTATTCACAGCACTTCACTTTTTCCACATTTTGTTATGTTACAGCTTTATTCCAAAATGGATTAAATTCATTCTTTTCCTCAATATTCTACACACAATATCCCATAATGACAGTGAAAAAAGTTTGTTTCAAATTTTTGCAAATCTATTAAAAATAAAGAACGAAAATATAACACGTACATAAGTATTCACAGCCTTTGCTCAATACTTTGTTGAAGCACCTTTGGCAGCAATTACAGCCTCAAGTCTTTTTGAGTACGATGTTACAAGCCTTTGCAGGACCTCTGAAGCTCCATCAGGTTGGATGGGGAGCGTCGGTGCATAGACATTTTCAGATCTCTCCAGAGATGTTCAATCGGGTTCAAGTCTAGGCTCTGCCTGGGCCTCTCAAAGACATTCACAGAGTTGTCCCGAAGACACTCCTTTGTTATCTTGGCTGTGTGCTTCAGGTCGTTGTCCTGTTGGAAGATGAACCTTCGCCCCAGTCTGAGGTCCAGAGCTCTCTGGAGAAGGTTTTCATCAAAGATGTCTCTGTATATTGCTGCATTCATCTTTCCCTCCATCCTGACTAGTCTCCCAGTTCCTGCTGCTGAAAAACATCCCCACAGCATGATGCTGCCACCACCATGCTTCACCGTAGAGATGGTGTTGGCCAGGTGATGAGCGGTGCCTGGTTTCCTCCAAACATGACGCTTGGCATTCAGGCCAAAGAGTTCAATCTTTGTTTCATCAGACCAGAGAATTTAGTTTCTCCTGGTCTGAGAGTCCTTCAGGGACCTTTTGGTAAACTCCAGGTGGGCTGTCATGAGCCTTTTACTGAGGAGTGGCTTCCGTCTGGTCACTCTACCATACAGACCTGCTTGGTGGAGTGCTGCAGAGATGGTTGTCCTTCTGGAAGGTTCTCCTCTCTTCACAGAGCAACGTTGGAGCTCTGTCAGAGTGACCATCGGGTTCTTGGTCACCTCCCTGACTAAGGCCCTTCTCCCCCGATCGCTCAGTTTGGCCGGGCGGCCGACTCTAGGAAGAGTCCTGGTGGTTCCAAACTTCTTCCATTTACAGATGATGGAGGCCACTGTGCTCATTGGGACCTTCAATGCTGCAGAAATATGTCTGTACCCTTCCCCAGATCTGAGCCTCCATACAATCCTGTCAGAGGTCTACAGATGATTCCTTGGACTTCATGTCTTGGTTTGTGCTCTGACATGCACTGTCAACTGTGGGACCTTATATAGACGGTGTGTCTTCCCAAATCATGTCCAATCAACTGAATTTTACCGGGTGCACTCCAATCAAGTTGTAGAAACATCTCAAGGATGATCAGTGGAAACAGGATGCACCTGAGCTCAATTTTGAGTGTAATGGCAAAGGCTGTGAATAGCAGGAAGTCCCAGGAAAAGAACACAGGCAGGACATATATTTCTTCATAAACTTTTACCAGAAACAGCTTCATTTAAAAATCCAGATTTGAAAGCTTGGAGCAGACAGTCTCCTCTCAACAATCACTGCTGTAGCATGATAGCAGATGACCACAAATACATGGATATAATTGTCAACGAGTGGGGCTGAGTTAGGTTAGGTAGTTACTTTATTAATCCCCGAGGGGACATTTTTTTCGCTACAGCAGCATACAGAAGCAATAAGATATTAATAGAATAATAGAAAAGCAATAAAATAGCAGTAAAAAATATAAAATATAAAATGCACAGTATGTACAGTACATATCTATATATAGTATAGACCATAGAACATGAGCTCAGCAATTTAGACTCTATTTGATGGAAAAATACTCCTGAAACTAAGCTTCATCAAAGGAGAACTCACAACCTCACTTTCACTCAGTCAATAATGCGGCTGATTACACACTAATTTGAACCTGCATATGTGAGAGAAATGTTTGGATTATGGAATACAGAATGTTGCAAATTGCCTATTTATGCATATATAAGGTGCAGGTGTCCAACATTCCCACCACCATGTTTCACTGTGATGTCATTCTCTCTCCTGCTCGTGACACCGCTTCTCCTCCAAAAACCCAACATTGTAATGCAGTTACAATCATTTTAGAGGCCAACAGCAAGGGTCAATGATGGACATTCTTTGTTGTACAGACGATAAAACTGATTATCTGATGAGGTGGCAGACCCTGAACGCACTTTTACTTGGAAAGCATTGGCGAGGAGTTGTCAGGGAGCAACATCTAATAAGCAGCAGGTGTGTGAGCTGATTGCTCAGTTGCATCAATTAGTCTTTGATAAGCTTTTTGGCACCAACAACTGGGTGTTTTTCTGACCTGTTTGAGTGTAACGACTCACTCTATACAGTCTGCCCCTAATCAATTAAAAATGCGGGTATGACGGCGCTGCGTCAGGGCGCACCAGCTGACCATCAATTCTTATCACTTGGTCAAAGGCGAAGCGTAGAGTATCGTCCCGAGATTGCTCAAGTGGAAAATCCTCCATTGAGCGTAAGTCAGGAACCGGTGGAGTCTCCACAGGAGTCTCCGCTGGTTCCCCCTCCCTCTCTGCAGCGTCGGACAACCTCACGTCGCCGCTGAGCGCAGCACACATCCCGCATGTCCCTGCCGGTTGTGAACCCTGCACTCTGCCCCATTCATTTATGAAACCCGGGCCAATCTGTCCCCAAGATTAGGGGGTGCGTAAGGCGGGAGCTAACCGCAGCCTTCACTTTATGTTTTTTCCCCCCATATCTAATTTCTACGGCCACCACCGGATAATCGTGAACATCCCCATGCACACACTTAATTCTTACCCACGATGCCTCCACCAATGCCCCGGGCCGAACCAGGCTCTGGTGGATCAGCGACTGCATGCAGCCCGAATCCACCATCACCTGGTGTGTACCCCCCTGGATCCTTACCGGAATGCGATACGTCGCTGCTGGACCTGGGGAGGGTGTTGGAGGGCCGGCAACCCGAACCGTCTGTCCCGCCTCCATCAATGGACACTCCCTCCAGTAGTGTCCGGGCTGCCTTCACCTCCAACATTCCTGCCCTGGCGGTTGAGGCCCCCCCTGTAGAGAGGGAAGTGTGCCGGGGCTGGCCGCTCCTGAGGAATCGGGGAACGGGGGGGTGTTAGTGCCCGTGGCGCCGGCTGGGCCCGGGCTGCTCCAGGCTGTAGGCGCAGGAATCGGTCAGGCTGCTGCCGGCGGCTGACCCCCATTCTCCTGCTTGCCGGGATGGACCACGAGGTGGTCTTCGGCCAGGGTGATGGTGGTGGCAGCGGACCCATGCCGCGGTCCTGGCCGGCAGCCCTTCCGTGAATTGCTCCATCACAATTTTGTCCACCACCACCGGCGCTCCTCCGGCGTTCCCCGGCTGCAGCCACCGGGTCGCCGAGTCCCTCAGCCGCTGAGCGTAGGGGAATGGCCGGTCCCCTGCCCCCAGCTTAGCCTCCCGGAAGTTCCTCCGGTGGTCTTCAGGGGACAGGCCTAGCCAGTCCATAATGGCCCTCTTTACGTCCCCGTAGATGTGTCAGGCCCCGGGTGGCAGCCCCAGGGCTGCCGTCTGCACCTCCCCTGCCAGGAGAGGAAGGAGCCGCACCACCCACTCTGCCACCGGCCAGCCGCACGCCTCCGCCGTTACCTCGAACATCTCGAGGAATGACTGTACCTCCTCCGCCGGCGTCATTTTATGCATCGCCACCCCCGTAAAGGGCGCCGGCGCCGGTGGGGCCCCCGCGGCCCGGCCTGCGAGCTGTTCCCAGGCCCAGGTCTGCAACTCTGCTTGCGCCTGTAGCGTCCCCATAAGCTGGCGGTTCGCCTCCGCCTGATCGCGCTGCATTGCCGCGATCCCGCCGAGCATCTGTCCCGGCGCAACGATCGGCTGCATCGGCGTCTCACTCTGTTGTCCGCCTGTCTCCATGCCCCACATTGGGCGCCAGTGTAGCATGTCTGAGCTACCGTGGGGGTTCCTTTGAGACAGATGACGACCGCTGAGCCACAATGTTCGGTTTATGGTTTTGTTTTATTGTTCAAGCCACACTGCGGCACACACTCTGCTGAACACGGTGTCGGCGCTCTCCTGCCCAGCCTCCGTTCCCAGGCTGCTTCCTCTCCTCCTCCTCACCAGGTTCTGCTCACTTATAAAAGGAGAGAAACCAATTCCCCCGATTCAGTTCAGCTGTGCCAATTATCCTCCTCCCAGCACTGTTCCCTGAACCACTCCATCACTCTCTCCCCCTGCAGCTGAGCTGACCACGCCCTGCCATCCACACCGTGGAGCTTCATATCAGCAGTTTTGTGTCATTTGTGTGCACACACGTCTACACATACATTCTTCCAGTTCAATTTGTCAATTTCAGGCGTAGCAGGAAATCTTCCTCCATCTCTGATGCTGACTCATTTTTATTTTTTTTTAGAACCTGCACCGTGGCCTCACTTTGCCATTTGGTAACTAAGCAAGCCCATTTCATCACCCTCCTTCTGGGTTTGTTTATGTCAACTACTTCTTCTGTAGAAGTAGACACTAACACACTGTCTTCAATAGTTTTTGTCGATTTCACTTGATGTATTGTTTTATTCTCTTGTATTTTTATCATTATATTCTAATAACGTTTGCCATTTCTATTTTAAATGGATGTAAAGCGCTTTGTAACTTGTTTTAATGCTATATAAATAGTTATTAGTTATTTTTATTATTATTAATCTGTATGCAATGTCTTTACCATACCAACTAATTTGCATAAATCCAAAAATGAGGGTTGACACCTGGAAACATAGATCCGATCTGATCAATACATTATACTGTATGATGCACACAATCAGGAAGATCGGATATGAAACAATCGGACTTTGGCTGTCTGAATAGCTGAAGGTACTCAGTGAGGTAGCAAGAGAGATCAGATGAAAACAAGGCAGAAATGATTAACTTCTTCTCTCATAAAAGTAGAACTGCATGACTTCGGTTACAATATTATTACATGGTTGACAGCACAGGTGCTTTGGTTGTCTGTAATTTTGGAACCAATTTACCTGCGATTACATCTGTCTACTACTGTGAGGTTCTTGGTTTGTCTGGTCAGATAATGTGTGAAAGTGAGCATATGTATGGTTTAAGCAGTTGATACATAAGGACACTTTTTAGTACAGTAAAATGCGCTGTTCACAGCGTAAATAATGCACTGGGTTAAAGAAAACCTTTGTACAACAGATTATTTACATACGAGTCCACATGGTGCAGCGCAGGCTGTAGCAGGAGATCCTCCTGCAGAGAAGAACAGGCTGGAGAACACAGGGGCATGTAAGAAACAACTAAATATTTATACAGACCAAAGGGTTGAGATCGTAGAAGCAAGCGCTCTCCACTCTCACCAAACCACAGGGTCGGGTGTCACAGATGACAACGCTCAGCTTCAATATGGATGAAGAGGAGCAGCGCTGCTGCTGCAGTGACGGGAGGCCTCGCTTCAGCAGCTCCAGCAGCTCCAGCAGCGGCGCTGCTCTCCTCTTCATGCAGCGACACTTTCCTCTCCTCACAAGAACAGTCAGTCAAATCAATCCAGTCAGCTGCATAGAAGGACCGTGTGAGTGTGTCTATAGTCTTAGAATTGTGTTGTGTTAAAAAAAAAAACATCACTTTGGAACTTGTTCATTAAGGATTGTGTTCACCTTGTCATCACCTTAAGGTTTGAAATGGGTTTAAACCTGTATTGTCAAAGTCACTTGATCCAATCAAATTCATCGCTATGGCAACCCTTTGGTTAAGTCTGTCCTGTAGAAATCCTGTAGATGTCGCTGGTTCTGAGCTTTAACTTAAACTTGCTGCAGCCCATTCTTCTAGAATTATTCTCTCTTCCACCAGAAAGTAAGAAGCTCACCAGGACAGTTGTAAACTTTTTCTTTTAAGGTTTAGATTCTGTCGTTTGTATTATGAGGTCACGGGAGAGGGAAATCAGTGAGGTGTTGCCTGACTGAACATGGAGGACTGCACTTTCTCTTATTCATAGCTGTTCAATAAACAGCACATAGATTCATTCAGTTTAAGGTGATTCTCTGCTTTCATTCTTCTAAAGTGCATGAATTTTACCCCTCCGTGTCACCAACCTGTGACAAATAAAAGTAATGATGGCACGTTGTTACATTTATTTTGGAGCTGCCCACTAATTTATTCATTCTGGTCAAGACTCTTTTTCTTTTTCTCTGGAGTTCTCCAGGTCTTAGGTTCTTTAGGTCTCTTGCTCCTGGAAGGGATTTGGTTCTCGTTGGCTGTTCAGAAGACTCTTTAACTCTTCCTCCTCACATCTAAACAGCTCTGTCGGTGGGAATGGTGCTCGCAAAAAAACGTATTCTAAAAGAATGGAAGACACCGACTCCCCCGTGCTTCAAAAACTGGCTGCATGAACTTGTTTCAGTCATACATACAGTATAAATTATTATGGACTAACTCAAGATTCCAGCAGAAATGGGAACAATTTTGGGGTCCTGTCTTGCAATATCTGGACACTATTTGACTGCTTCTGCAAACATATAGTTATATCGAGTTTCTTGCTCTGATATGTCTTGTTTTTGTTTGTTTACATATTTATTTTCTCCGTGCTACTGCAACTCCTGATTTCAATCTGTATTCATTGCTTTTTATGTGAATGATAAGTGCTGTTGTGGGCTATGGTGTCCTGGACATTCATTTAGGATCAACTTCTGACTGTCAGGAGTCCGGTTTTCCTCTGTTTTGCCCCCGATCACCTCTCCTCTCCTCCTGTGTCCCCTCAGTCCCCTGTCTGCTTGTTCTGTGTCCTCCTCTCCTCACCTCCCATGGCCACGCCCCTCACCGGTCCCAGCAGCTGCAGCCACTCACCCCGGATCACCACCTGCAGGTGTGCTGCATCTCCCTGATCACCTCCCCGGACTATATGTACCCTGCCCCTGCACTCCTCTGGTGGTTGGTGCATTAGTTAGTACTACTACTACTACTAGCAACAGCTAGACCCTGCAAGTTACTGTGAGTGCGAGTTGTGCACCGCAAGGATCTCCGTCCGTTCTCTGTCCATTCTGTTCCCGTTCCCGTTGTTGTTTTTTGTGTTGCTGTTATGTTACTGAAATACGCCAATAAATACAGTTTAAAAAAAACAATTCAAACAATTTTCTAAATTCTCAACAGTTACTTTCAAACTTTAATAATACACAATAATTGTGTACTTACGATCAAAGATTTCACTTTTTCAATGAATTTGTGTTGGCAAAAAAAGGTTTACTGATTTGACAAATATAACCATTAATTGTTCATTAATTCAGCATTAGTAGTCCTTTATGTCCAAGGAGGAGTTTGACAAATTTGAGAAATAATCACATGAATTGTCCCACCACAGTTCTACTGGAAGATAGTTTTTGATATTGCAGCAGATTGAACGGAAAAAAGGGACAAATGTGTTATGAAATTAAATGCATTCGATTGAAATGTTAAGGAATAGTATGACATTATGCTCGAGACGGTCAGCTAATAGAAGTGCTGGAAGACACGCTCTGTGAAAATGAGATTTGAGATTAAAACCTGGCAGGAAAAGTTTCTCACGTAATGGGATCCAGTGTCAAAACTCAACTCTGTGTCCATGTTGCATCGTCATGACTGTCATGAGTCATCACTGTCTCTACAACATCACTGGCGACAAAATGATTTAATTGTATTGATTAATTGTGCAACGATATGAAAATGTGAACAACAGGGAACACATGGCAGAACACAATGCAGATCAGATAAACACCAGTAAAAACAACAATGATAATTCCTTTTACTGGAAAGTCTTCAGACCTGATCCTGTGCTCAGTAGAGGCGTCAGAGAACATCATCGTACATGAGAAGGAAGGTCTGCAGCAGAACAAGTATCATACACATCCTCATGTTGTCTCTGTCATATTATTGCAATCTGTTCAATGATTCAAATGTTTACATTTCAATATTATTTGTAATCAATATAACTGATTGATTTTGTTGCACGGGATGTTGGGTGAGGGATTATTGAGATTCTTGACAATCATCTGATGATTCAATGCAGCATTGTTAAGGTCTTTATTTCAACGATGAATGCCATTTAATCCCATTTCATGTTATTTGATGTCTTAATTATTTTTATTTCAGTTTGCCTTTTTTTTGTAACATGTAACTTTCATGCATGTAATAGTTACTGTAACGACGCCTGCCAGCCTTAGAAGATGGTCCCTTTTTTGTAAATCTTTCCAAAAAAATAGTCCAATGACTCCTTGTTCGACCAAAATGATTCGTTATCTTTTATTGATTTTTGTTCTATTTAAATTAGCTTCAGTTTAAAATGACAGAGAGAATTCAGGTGACACGGGGAAAGAGAACATCTGGAATTAAGAGCACGGACACGACAATGAACTGGCAGAAACTGACCGAAATACAGACTTCATACACATGAGGGCAGGAAGGCAGTTGGACACAGGTGGAAACAATCAGGATGGAGGTATGTGATCACACACGAGGCAGCAAGTCCAGATACCTGAAACGAGAGAGCGGAAGTACCAAAAATAAAACAGCTGCGACTGGGATCAGCAGACACGAACATCGATCATTCACATAAGTAAGTAACTTATGTGATATATGTAACGTTACTTGCGTAAAATAAGCCAAGCCATGATCATTTTCTAAATGCTAACCATGTGGTTTTTGGTGCCTAAATCTAAAAAGGCAGCGTGTGCATGTCTCTGAGGCCCCAGCAGGCTGTGGCAGATTGGTCGTATTTGATGCATTGAGGCCTGAAGACAAAGCACAATTTGCAGTTTGAGGTAACTTCATGTTAAACTCTGGGTTTTCAGTACCACAAGCTGGCACACTTCTGACTGGGATACATCACCATGGCAACTTATACTGCAGCGCTAACCTGCTCTGTGGGAAGGTTATTTTCGAGATAACAGACCAAAACGTTTAAAAGTACCGCCCACTGACCAATCAATTCCCTTGGGACAATGGCATCACCATTCCTGGAGGATCCAATGGAGCTCGGTGCGTGGATAGTGAGAGGGTCTGTTAGGAGAGCTTTCGAGACCGAAGCAATCCTCTGGCCTCCTCTGGTGATTTTCCTCAGAGGGGGGCTGACAGCCTTTAGCCCCTTGAGCCATACATCTGGAGTAATACCCGCTACAGCTGTGCTCTCACAGTCCCACAGACTGTGTATAGCTGTGCATTTTTTTTGCGTCAGGTACGTTTTTGTACACCATGGGGGATGCTGAAAGAATCAGCAAAAACATCCATAGAGTAGCTCATGTGCTAACTGAGCTGCTGGATGCCTTCATGGTGTTCCCTGGATGCCTTCATGGTGTTCCCTGGCCACCTGCTCACGCAAGTGGTATAAGTGGGATTTTATGAAACAGCAGGTGCACTTTAATCTTTGTCTACTTCATCTATTCATAATGTACCGTGAATTGTATATTACATGCTGCCACACCTTCACAGGATTGCATCCACATCCCAATCTCAGCATGGCTGGGTGACGATGAGGAAATCCTTCCACAGCCTCAACGTTCAGGTAAATCTTGCGATGTTAATTTGCGGAACACATTTCAATCAATTTGCAAATTAATTGGAATCCTGCCTTAACTTTGAATCATTATTTTGCTCTATTTGTTTGATGTTCATTTAGTGTGTAGACTCTGTGACGTAGAAGTTTCCCTTTGGGAATAAGTAAAGTATCCGAAGCTGTCTATAGGATGATTAAAAATAGGCTACTAATCTTTTGGTCAGACTGGTGCATCACCTATATTAACATAAAAAAAATTAGTGGAAAATGCAGTTGCAGCAATAAATCAGGAAGCCACTGAGAAGTGATTGGAGGAATCTCGTCTGATGTTACGGTGAGCGTATTGTGTCACTTCCTGTCTACAAACATTGTGACTAGTGTTACTTCTCTGCTATTTCTGTTAGGATTCCTGTCTGTTCCTAGTGTGTTTTCCCCTGTTTAACCCCCGATTACCTCTCCGCCTGTGTCCTGTCATTTCCCTGTCTGTTTTTTCCTCAGCAGTACCCTCCTCCAAGCACCGCCCACTGCCACGCCTCTCTCCGGCAGCACAGCTGGGCGGCGTTCCAGTGATTAACGCCGGCTGCTACTAATACCCCGGTCTCCTGCCCACCCGCTGTCAGTTTGTCCGTTGCCTACCCGTCAACCCGTCCAGTAAGTCCGTCCATCTCCCTGTTTTGAGATTCCAGTTCTGACTCCAACCTGTTTCCTGCCGTTCAGTGTCGAGCCACGGGCGTTCACTTGAACGAAGAAGATTCCAGATCGTTCCACGGAGATCATCTGCTGCAATCTTGGAAATCCTGTGTCGAGCTACGAGTGTCACACAGTCGACCCTGCCTGTTCCGTCCAGTGTCGAGCCACGGGTATCACTTGCACAAAGAGACCTTCCAGTGTGTTCCTCGGAGATCTGCTGTCGAGGGTTTGGGCTATCGTGTGTCGAGTCGCGACGTCACACAGTCGATCCAGCCAATCAGCTCGCTGAGGAGAAGTCTAGGGATTCCCCCAGCGGCTACGTCACGCGGTCACGTCCCAAGGAGAACCCTGGGATTCCCTCGGGTGGCAAGGCCCTGTGCCGGCAGCCAGCCGCATTCGCAGAGGAGCCAACTTCCGGCTCGGACTGGGACTCAGACTCTTGGTGTGCATTTCTGTTTGCTCTCACTGCCCGGGAAGAAATAAATACCTGGTTCCAAAGAGACTTTTGCTGTGTGTCTGCATTTGGGTTCATTTATCGACACACCTCATAACAGAACGAACTGACCAGACATGGACCCAGTGACCGCAGCAGGATCCACCCCTGCAGACCACCTGCAGAGGGCACTTGTGAACCAGGGGATTCTCGTCGGACAGCACCATCACCTGCTCCGGGGACTGAATGACGCTCAACAGGCTCTCGGCTCCCAGGTGGCAGAGATCGGGACTTTGATGCGGGATCTCTCTCTCTCTCCAGGCCGTCTCTGGACCGCCCGTCGCGGCTTCACCTCCTCCCCGTGAGTTGTTTGTTCCGCCCCCGGAGCCTTTTTACGGGGCTTCAAGGGGTTGCAGAGGATTTTTGTTACAGACAATGTTAGTGTTCCGGCAGCAGCCTATCACCTATTCCTCGGACAGTTCTAAGATCTCATATATGATAGGGTTGCTGCGAGGACGAGCTTTGACCTGGGTTGAGGCCTGGCAGACTCAGAACCCAGTAGAATCTACCTCGTTCGCACAGCTGAGGGAGGAGTTTAAGAAGGTGTTCGATCACCCGGTGTACGCCAGTGATGCGGTACAGCGGCTTCTTCACCTACGCCAGGGCTCTATGAGCGCGGTCGAATTTTCGGTGGAGTTCCGGATCCTAGCCATCGAGTCCAGCTGGGACAAGAGGGCCCTGCAGGGTGTGTACCAGAACAGTCTGTCAGAGGTACTTAAGGATGAGCTCGCCGTTCGGGAAGAGGCAGACTCCTTAGACGAACTCATCTCTCTTTCCATTCGGCTGGATAACCGGATGCGGGAGAGACGGCACGAGAGGAACCGCCGGACCGCTCCGCCGGGCCGCCAGTCTAACCCCTTTTCCAGTTTCTCGTTCCAGGCACCTACACGTCAACTCCTAGACTCCGTCTTCGAGTCTCTCGCTGGGGCCACCATGTTCACAAAGTTGGACCTCCGTAACGCCTACCACCTGGTCTGAATCCGAGAGGGAGATGAGTGGAAGACTGCGTTTAACACCCCCCTTGGACATTTTGAATATTTGGTCATGCCCTTCGGCCTGACCAATGCCCCTGCTGTCTTCCAGGCCCTGGTTAACGACGTCCTTCGGGACTTCCTAAACCGGTTCGTGTTCGTCTATTTGGACGACATATTAATCTACTTGGCTACCCCCGAGGAACACTGCCATCATGTCCTTCAAAGGCTCCTGGAGAACCGGCTTTTCGTCAAAGCAGAGAAGTGCGAGTTCCACATCCCATCAGTCCAGTTTTTGGGCTTCATCATAGAGGAGGGGCAGGTCCGAAAGGACCTGGAGAAGGTCAAAGCTGTGACCGAATGGCCTGTGCCCTCCTCCCGAAAAGGACTTCAGCAGTTTTTAGGTTTCGCCAATTTTTACCAGCGGTTCATCCGGCGTTACAGCCAGACGGCCCTTCCCCTAACTCGACTTACTTCCACCAAGGTGGATTTTAGCTGGACGCCTGAGGCCAACAAGGCCTTTTTGGCCCTCAAGGAACAGTTCGCCTCGGCCCCTATCCTAGCACATCTGGACGAGAAGTGTCAGTTCATAGTCGAGGTGGATGCTTCGGATACCAGGGTCGGAGCAGTGCTGTCCCAACGTTCTGCCGCTGATTCGGCTCCGGCCCTGTGTTCTTCTCCCGAAGACTCTCCCCGGCCCAGCGGAATTACGACGTGGGTAACCGGGAACTGCTGGCTGTGAAATTAGCCCTGGAGGAGTGGAGGCACTGGCTTGAAGGATCAGTGCAGCCTTTTGTTGTCCTCACTGATCACAAGAATCTTGAGTGTATATACACACAGCCAGACACCTAAACCCCCGTCAGGCCCACTGGGCATCATTTCTTTCCCGTTTTTTTTCCGTAGTCCCAAGCAGAAGCCCACGGTTCACCACCGACCCCTTCACGTCTCCAACCGATTTTCCCCACTCTGTGAAACACCTGCTGAGAAACCAACTCTGGTGATTGGAGACTCTATTTAACGTGAAGTTAGTGAAACCAGGGGACAGAGTCAGATGTCTTCCCGGGGCCAGAGTCAAGATGTCTTCCTGGGGCCAGAGCCAGCGACATTGAATCAAACCTGAAACTGCTGACTAAGGCTAATCATAAATCCAGTCAGATTGTTATTAACGTCGGCAGTAACGACACCCGGTTACACCAATCGGAGGTCACTAAAGTTAACGTGGAATCGGTGTGAAACTTTTCAAAAACAATGTGGGACTCCGTAGTTTTCTCTGGACCCCTTCCTAACCGGACCAGTGATGATATGTTCAGCCGTACGTCTTCACTTCACCGCTGGTTGTCGAGGTGGTGTCCCGCTAACAATGTGGGCTTCATTGACAACTGGAATACTTTCTGGGGAAAACCTGGTCTGATCCGGAGAGACGGCATCCATCCTACTTTGGATGGTGCAGCTCTTCTTTCTAGAAACATGGCCATGTCTCTTAACAGCCCTAAAACCTGACATCCCAGGGTTGAGGCCAGGACGCAGAGCTGCAGTCTTACAGCTCCTCTGCAGCTTCTTTAGAGCTGTCACTCACCCAAAACCTTCAACATCCTATAGAGGTTGTGTCTGTACCCAGACCACCGATATTTAAAAAACTCAAGGAAAAATGGATCCTACCAAATTAATGGATCAAAAAAATCTGACAATTAAAAGCAGACTATTAAATATCAGATCTCTCTGGTCTAAATCTCTGTTAGTAAATGACTTGATAACTGATCATCAGATTGATTTACTCTGTCTCAGAGACCTGGCTGCAACAGGAAGAATATGTTCGGATTAATGAAGCAACTCCTCTTTTATCAGATTTAGTGCTGAGTTCAGATAAAGTGATGATAGTGGGAGACTTTAACATTCATGTTGACGTGGACAACGACAGCCTCAGTTCTACTTTCAGCTCATTATTAGATTCTATAGGCTTTTATCAGAATGTAAATAAACCCCGTCACCGTGGTAACCTCTGTAGCACCTCCCAGAGGGGAGGAGCTGGAACAACGGGTTCCAGGGTGGGATGATCTGCAGAGACGCTGCCGGCCCATTTCCTGACTCTGGATGTGTAGAAATCCTGAATGGAGGGCGGGTCGGCACCGATGATGTTCTCTGCAGTCCTGACTGTCCGTTGTAGTCGGTTCTGTTTGGTGGCCGATCCGAACCAGACGGTGACGGAGGTGCAGAGAACAGACTGGATTATGGATGAGTAGAACCAGACAGTAGAACCGGACCAGCAGCCAAATAGAACCGGACCAGCAGCTGAGTAGAACCAGACCAGCAGCCGAGTAGAACCGGACCAGTAGAACCGGACCAGCATGAGCTGCTGCAGGAAGCCTATCCTCTGCTGGGCTTTCTTGATGATGGAGTTGATGTTGGACTCTTCAGGTTCTGGGAGATTGTGGATCCCAGAAACCTGAAGGTTTCCACAGCAGACACGGTGTTGTTGAGGATGGTGATGGGGGGCCGTGTTGGGGGGGGCTCCTCCTGAAGTCCACTATCATCTCCACAGTGTTGGGGGCTCCTCCTGAAGTCCACTGTCATCTCCAGTGTTGAGGAGCTCCTCCTGAGGTCCACGGTCATCTCCACAGTGTTGGGGGGCTCCTCCTGAAGTCCAGTCATCTCCAGTGTTGGGGGGCTCCTCCTGAAGTCCACTGTCATCTCCAGTGTTGGGGGGCTCCTCCTGAAGTCCACTATCATCTCCACAGTGTTGGGGGCTCCTCCTGAAGTCCACTGTCATCTCCAGTGTTGGGGACTCCTCCTGAAGTCCAGTCATCTCCAGTGTTGGGGGCTCCTCCTGAAGTCCACTGTCATCTCCAGTGTTGGGGACTCCTCCTGAAGTCCAGTCATCTCCAGTGTTGGGGGGCTCCTCCTGAAGTCCACAGTCATCTCCACAGTGTTGGGGGGTTCAGCTCCAGGTGGTTCTGACTGCACCAGAGAACCAGCTGTTCAGCCTCCTGTCTGTATGCAGACTCACCATCCGTGATGAGTTTAGTGTGGAGGGTGAGTTTAGTGTAGGCCTACCCCCCCCCCCCTCTTTCTCTCTCTCTCTCTCTCCTGTGGACCTCCTCCCCCCTCCTGTAGGGTTTGTTGTTGTCTTGCAGAAGGTTTTGGTCAGCACACACACGCCCTCACAGAAACGGATGTATGATGTCACCATGTCGGTGATGTCATCAGGTTTGTAGCTGCAGCATGAAAATCGCTCCAATCAGTGCGGTCGCAGCAGCTTGTAGTTCCAGCTTTGACTCATCGGTCCGTCTCTTCACCGTCTTCACCACAGGCTCAGCTGACTGGAGTTTCTGCCTGTAAGCAATTTAAACATCCTGATAGTGTCAAAGTTTTACTCAGCTGTTTAGTTTGAACATCTTTTATTCTCTGCCGTGTTGCTGGCAGACAAAGGTGACACCGGTCAGACATTTATTTCAACTCGTTTTACAGACCCACAGGAAGCAGCACGCATACAATGTTGTTCATGCAAGAACAAGAACAAACATCAAAATGGCTTTTGGGCTCCTGAAGGCACCTTTCCAGTACCTTCAGCAACAAGTGCTTTGTGTCCATTACTATACAATATATTATGAGTAAGTGTTGGGTGATGGAAAGGGACTGACTCATTTTGGGGGAAAAAATAAATTAAAAAAAATATAAGACATTGGAAGCTGACTGTTTTTTTAAAAATATTATTATGAATAAAATACAACCTTTGTTGTTTCATTATTACTGCCATTAAGATATCATCAAACACACATACTTGTTCTCACATATCCCTTTGCATGTGTGCATGTGTGTTTCCATTGTACTATCAGCACGTACTAGTGTGAGACTGCTGTGAGTGTTGAGTGACATGCATGGACACTCACACAGAGTGTGTGGTGTGTAAATGTGCCTCCTGCTGCTATCTTGACAACAGTGGTGATGACGGCAGCAGTGCGTGTATAAGCCTCTGTCGGCCTGTCAGCTCGCTGCTGCCACTGCTGATCAAAGTGGAGGGAGATATATGAACACATGCATGTGCAAGGAAAGCACACGCACACTCCTGTACAGAAAACAAAGACTCGAGAGGAAACACATGCAGCACATATTCCATCTGCAGGGAGGAAGATAGTGCACATGACCCGCACTAGAAGAGACTTATATCTATATATTATTATTATCATATTATTTTATAAACCACAGCAGAGAGGTGTCATATCAAGCTTGTTGGATTAAACTTCAAAGAAAAGCAGAATCATGTTGATTGACTTTAAGGAAAATTAAGAAAATAGACCTTTATTCCAGACCTAGCTGCTTCAAATGATGATGATATCTGCACAGAAAGCCTTTCAGTCGTGCTTTTGAGTCATCGGTGTACCCCGTGTCTGATGGAAGCATTGGGCTCCTATGTTAATCAATACCGCTGTCTTCATCAGCAACATTAGCACTCATGCATAGTTGTGACCCCAAGTGTATTTTTTGGGCTTGAATTCTTTTTCTATGTATTTCCTGATGTGATTCTTACAAAAGTCCGTTGTTACCGAGGGTTTTCTCAGCAAGAACGACACCAACCAGCTCCTGTACAGGTCAAAAGGTGTTTATTTCACCCACCAACAATATATACATAACCGTGTGCTCTCCTGCTGAGCACACGCCGCCGTCTGTCCCGCAGCCACCCTGCTGCTCAGCATCTCCAGTACACCACTAGCCAAAGGTTTTGAGAATGACACAAATATTAATTTTCACAAAGTCTGCTGCCTCCGTTTTTATGATGGCAATTTGCACATAATCCAGAATGTTATGAAGAGTGATCAGATAAATTGCAATTAATTGCAAAGTCCCTCTTTGCCATGAAAATGAACTTAATCCCCAAAAAACATCTCCACTGCATTTCAGCCCTGCCACAAAAGGACCAGCTGACATCATGTCAGTGATTCTCTCGTTAACACAGGTGAGAGTGTTGACGAGGACAAGGCTGGAGATCACTGTCATGCTGATTGAGTTAGAATAACAGACTGGAAGCTTTAAAAGGAGGGTGATGCTTGAAATCATTGTTCTTCCTCTGTTAACCATGGTTACCTGCAAGGAAACGTGTGCAGTCATCATTGCTTTGCACAAAAAGGGCTTCACAGGCAAGGATATCGCTGCTAGTAAGATTGCACCTAAATCAACCATTTATCGGATCATCAAGAACTTCAAGGAGAGAGGTTCAATTGTTGTGAAGAAGTCTTCAGGGCGCCCAAGAAAGTCCAGCAAGCGCCAGGACCGTCTCCTAAAGTTGATCGAGCTGTGGGTTCGGGGCACCACCAGTGCAGAGCTTGCTCAGGAATGGCAGCAGGCAGATGTGAGTGCATCTGCACGCAGTGAGGCGAAGACTTTTGGAGGATGGCCTGGTGTCAAGAAGGGCAGCAAAGAAACCACTTCTCTCCAGGAAAACCATCAGGGACAGACTGATATTCTGCTGAAGGTACAGGGACTGCTGAGGACTGGGGTGAAGTCATTTTCTCAGACGAATCTCTTTTCTGATCGTTTGGGGCATCTGGAAAAAAGCTTGTCCGGAGAAGAAAAGGTGAGCGCGACCATCAGTCCTCTGTCATGCCAACAGTAAAGCATCCTTCTGCATCAACCTCAGTTTTCAGAGACGGAAGCTACGAACTCTTTTATTTCCAGTCTGGTGTAGCTCCACCTTGGCTCCACCTCAGCTCAGTGTGGGTTGCTATGAATGGTTGTTTCACTGTCAGTCAATTGATCTAAATCCTAACCTTAACGCTTCCACAATGTTCCTTCTTTGTGAAAGGATTAAGGTGAGGGGTAGGATTCAGGTAGTCTAAATAATAATTTGTTACATACTTACCACATTTGTTTGTGAACAAACTTAACCCTACAGCTAGCTCGTTGAAGTGTGGGTCTGTGCCGAAAACATATCCCACTGTCAAGACTCAAAAAGTTATAGACACAAAGGACAGTATTAAACAGGCCAGATGAATATAAATGATTTTACAAGGTGTACTGGGGAGAGTTGGACTTTCTCCCTGCGCCTGCAGGGGTTTTCTCCGGCAATCCAAAGACATGCTTCATAGGTTATATCATCCCTCTAGGATTTCGCTGAGTTTTTTCTGATTGTTGCAATCAAAAATGTTTTATTTTCCATCTGTATTTCTTATAAATTGCGACGTAATATGTCCTATGATAATTCAATTCAATTTTATTTATATAGCACCAAATCACAACACAGGTTATTTCATGGCACTTAACACATTAAAGTCCTCAGAGCAAGACTTTACAATATTATACAGAGAAACCAACAATTCAACAATTCCCACATACGCTAGGAGGGAAAAAACTCCTCTTTAAGGGAGAAAAACCTCCAACAGAGGGAAGAAAAACTCCCTCTTAACAGGAAGAAACCTCCAACAGAACCAGGATCAGCGGTGGGAGGAGCATCTGTTAACAGAACCAGGATCAGAGGTGGGCGGAGCATCTGTTAGCAGAACTGGACTCAGAGGTGGGAGGAGCATCTGTTTACAGAACCAGGCTCAGAGGTGGGCGGAGCATCTGTTTACAGAACCAGGCTCAGAGGTGGGCGGAGCATCTGTTAACAGAACCAGGATCAGAGGTGGGCGGAGCCTATAGAGTGAAAGAGTGAAGTTAATGAGGTGTAATGGTGAGATATGAATGTATATCTCATATATATATATATATATATATAGTGAGCAACATACTGCTGGAAACCTGAGGCATACACACTGTTGTAACAGGTGAACATTTGCTGCAAGTTGATTTACTTGAATAAGCCTGTAATGAATCGATCATTATCTAAATGCTGATTCAGAACTTATACAGCTGTTCTTAAATATTTTTTCTACGTTTTACATGTTAGAAGTTATTGTACTTTTAAATGCTTTTTTAATCCTCAAACTTTCATATCTTTTTTAGGTTTACATGAAAATATGACAGAATTTTGATGTGAACTTGATGCAGTAGGTATATGAGCACAAAATGTATGACTCCTGGAGTTCAAATGTGTTTGAGAATAATGTTGTGTGCATGTGCAGGAAAAGTACATGGGTAGACATGTTTACATGTAGCATTGTCAGTTCATTCACGTGTCTGACTGCAACTGTTCTGTTTGTCATTTTAATTTGTTTTGTTGTGGAGCCACAGCGTCCCGCTATGCTTCGTGCTGCGTTCAGAATAAAACAGTGAACATATCACCAAGTCTCCACCTTCATCTCCATTTCAACACGTTCCTGTTGTCATACATGACAGAATTAAAACCCACCACTAAAGAGCACTTTCTGTGGATTTGACGTTAAAAAAAAAAAAAGATCAGAAGCTCCTGACATACAAAGAGGACATAAACTGCTTTTCAATAACAATAATTAACTAAATTAAAGAAGTGTGATACATTTTGGTCATTTTACATCCTGCTCCATCCCCCCCTCTAATCACCTACTGAGTGTCTTTTTTTCCAGCCTATTCTTCAGCCTGCTTTTAAAACTGACAGGGACACTCTAACAACCAGGCCGGGTCAGTTTCCACCGAGTTGGTGGTTCTTTTAGACGTGCTGATTAACGCTCATGTCTCCAGTCTGGTGTGATTCTTCGAGAGGGAATTCCTTCCCACTTTCATATTTGACATATCTATTTAGTAAACATTAAAACATTAATACTGTATATAAATACATGAACGTAAATAATCAAGACAATGTGGGATATCCACATGGTAAAACAAACAAATAAAGATTTAGTTTTGAACACACAGCTTCACTCCATCATAGACACAAGGAAACAGGCCAGATTACGCAAAACTTTCACAAATATAGAAGACATTAAACTAACACGTGGAAGGAATGTCCAGCACTGAGAGGGTGACATTAAAAGAGAGAAGAGGGTTGGTGAAAGGAAGATGAGAGAGAGAGATGACACACAGCTGGAGTCGTGTTATGCTTGATGAAGATAAACAGGTCATTCTCAGTCATTTCGACAATATGATCTTGTACTAGGCTTAATACATTCATTGAGACCAAAAGGGTTTGGAGTTAACAGGTACAAGGTCTGAAGTATCCAGCAATAAGGGACAAACAGAGGGTTAAGGTAAAAAGATGGTTTAAAGCCCTGAGCCTTTGAGTGGCCCTACCACTTGGCCTTACAGCTCCGTTTTGCATGTTCCCAAACTCCGACTGGACGGAGTAATGAAGCAAGATAACATGAAAAATGGTCCATAAAATAAATGTGGTAATCTGAAAATGCAGCTTTAGGATAATAAAGCTAATTCTGGTTCAAACAGAAATTCATGAGACTTACAAACGTATTAATAATTAACTTAGGAGAATTGCGGCTACTGTGATGCAACAAGTGGCGTCCCATTTCCTTACGTTCAGATTTTAAGCCGTTATCCTTCTGGCTCCGTCCTGAAGGGTCACAGGACGGGAAATGGGATTGAGCCTTAAGATGCAGACTCCAAACAGAGAGGTAGAAGGCAAACTGAAGCAACGTAACATGAGAAATGGTCCATGAAATAAATAAATTGATTTTTTTTTTCAAGAATAGTTTTTGTAATCTGAAAGTGCAGTTTTGGGATATTAAAGATGCATCTGGTTCAAACAGATTGAATAAAGTCTTGTTTGTGAGCATTAATAGCTGATTCTCTGTGATACACTATTTTGTCATCAAACTGTATATTTCCATAAATTTAATAATCAAAGTCCATTGACTTACAAACTTTTGTAAAAAAAAAAAAAAAGCCCTGGCTCCGTTCTGAAGGGCCACTGCCCGGTAGAGGGCCACAGGATGGGACATAGGATTGGGCCTAATACTGTACTAGCTCAGCACCATGTCACAAGCTAACGAGTCAGACTCACCATATGTAGGACGTTGGTATTAACCTGTAATTGGCTGAATATTTCCATCGTCACTCTTCCCCCTATCCGTTTCTTACGGTTTTCAGAATTTCCCATCACAAGGGTTAACAACAATAACCTCCAAGCTAGAAACTCTCACGTTGAGGAAGTTTAGGATCGTGCAAGAAGGCAGCTCAGCTTGGTTCTTTTTCTGTCTTTAGTGGGGATTCAGCCATTTTTATTCCCTATGAGCAAATGTTTCATCAAAAGAAATACCCAGGGACTGTTTCTCCAGGGCATCCTGAGGTTAGCGCCGGCCAACACAACTGTGATTGGTTTAAAGACGTATAAACAAGCATATTTCTTTCCCCCTATAGCAGAACGATATATTTGTGCAGGGGATAATTCTCCAGCGCTGCAACAGCATGGTGGAAATATGTCTGGCAAGGCCAGACTGCTCCTCATACTGCTCCTTAACACATAGGTTGTGTAAATAGGTGGCTTTTTGCTCTCACAGCAGTCTTATTAATAACCCTTTGGTAACATGTTGGTGTTGTGGTGACACTTTGTTGTGCTGCCCCCAAGTGGCAAAACATCTGTAAATGCAGCTAGAAATAGAAGCTTCTTAGTGCAGTGGGATTCTTCAACCTGCACATTTCTGCATGTTTGAGCAGAGGAGTGTGGCTGCTCAGGGATTTGCACATATTTTGTACTGGAGGGTGAATTCCATGTTATTTATAACAAGCGTTGCCAAAGACACACGCAAACATTTTGATCCACGCTAAGGTAGACCACCACTCTGCCTCTCAGATGATCAAAGGAGGATCAGCGAGCAGCTGCTGGAGAACATGACAGCGCTGCATGCTGCCTGCTCTCAGAAACAAAGGGATGCTCCTTTTTTTTGCTTTTGTCATTTCATCTCCTTTGAACACACTGGTCATAAAACACTGTATCACATGGAACGAGAACAAGGACACATTTTTTACAGCATGTTTGAGTTTATATAACTGTAATTTGACATTTTAACAAACACGTCAGATCTGTTGAGGTGAGGGTTCGGTCTGCAGATAGACTGTCTGATGTCAGAGAGGTATTGGTCGACTGTATATGTACATACAGTTATATGTATAGTCTATGTTTTCTCTCTTTTCCCTACATTTTTTTCAAGTTTAAAAAGAACCGTTTTATCACAATGCAAGCACAGAGGTCTTTTCTACAAAAACACACACATACACACACTTTCATCCATATATATATATATCAGAGGACTTTTTACCTGAGAAGTTAGGCAAAGATTTTCAACTGGAATATTTCATTCATTGAGCTCTAGGATGTGTTGTTTAAGTGTTCCCTTTATTTTTTTGGAGCAGTGTATATATGGTCATTTGGACAGAATTCATTCAAAATGAGAAGCAATTAAACTCCCTTTTGAGGAGAGCAAAATTTGAAGAATTTGGGAAGCGCTACAACATCACATGACTACTGAAGAGCAGGTCGCAAGGTAACGACCACGCATAAAGATAGAATTTAATGTTTCAATGTAAATGATAAACTCAGCTTCATAATTTTCTGTGAAAGTCAAATCTCTGAAAAATGTCAGATCATGCTGAGATAATCAATGTTTTGAAGAACTTCTGTGCATATCTGGGAGTAGTTGACTTTCTCATTGTTTAAGTAAGTAAATGTTCAGTGGGGTTAAGGTCAGATGACCATGGAGGAAAGTCTGTCAGGCACTCCTTGTTCTTCTTTGGTCTACAAATAGTTCTTTAAAAACGTTGAGCTCATTATTGATATGAAGCATGAATTCTTCTCCACAAAGCAGAAGAATGGAGCGCTACTTCCTCCTGGTCATGGAGGAGTGGACTCGGTGTCTGAGCTGGAGGCTCTGACCACCATGTTTCACTCTGAGTTGGATTCACTGCAGTGTCATTCCCTCTTGTGTTCGACTGCTTGTACACACCCTTCTGTTACTGACACAAATCTTTATTAACCAGTCGGACTATTTTACAGTGGATGATTTGTTCCACTATTCACTGCAGTTGCAGGTATTTCTTTGACCACTTTGACAGACTGTGACTCAACCTCTGAGACCATGACCAGACAGGCTTCTTTTGACTGGACTTTTACTGATTGAAATCTGGCTTTTCTATTGTCCCTAAGTGAACAAAATCCCTCCCTAAGATCCCAAAGCTTCTTCATTTACTGACTGCTAACAGAGAACCAAGGAGCGAGCGTTTTCTTCCGACTTGCACCGCCACAACTCAGCAGAGGCATCACAACCACAACTCAGCCACCACCCGGACTGCCAGCTCACAAAGCAGCACACCAAAGAACCCCTTCCCCTTCATGGACTGGTAAGTGGGCATACCGAGTTGGGATAAGCAGTGATGTTTTTTAGAGTTCTAAACACCTGTCTGTGAGCGAAACAAGAAACACTATTGGACTCAAAGACCGCTCTGAACAAATGTTTGTGTCAAAGTGTGAACAGCTGGTGAAGAAGCAGAAGAATGAAGAATGTGACGTGTCAGCGGTGTGCTCAGAGCTTGAATGCGCCCCCGCATTTGTCAAGAAAGTTTAAAATCCCAAAGTATGTTGCTCAGAAAATTACATTGACTGACACATTATCTGTAATATGTGCATCTCCACTCAGTGCTCTACAAACATCCCAGTTTCGGATGAAGCTGTGTACATCCATACCAGCCTTTCTGAGCCATAAATATTGTATGTATGTATTTGCCGTTCCAGTCTTTATTAGCAGCCAGCTGGAAGAGGGACAGAGAAGGAGTGACAGTAGGAGCCTTTTAATTGAGGAGTTATTTATATGGAAAAGAAGGATGAGTGGGAGGAGAGGGTGGAGGAGGAAGATGAGATTATTTACATTGAAGTGAGAACATTTTAAATGTGAAGCTATTTATGATTGAGCCTTCAGTGTGCTCCTGCCTGGCGGTGTGTGTGTGTGTGTGTGTATAAATATGATGCGGCTAAAACACAGGAAGACCTTATTATATTTATTTAATTGTGGATGATGGGCAGAATATTTGGATATTAATGGTTAAATATGAGGGTAGTAATAAAATGCGATTCCATTCATATAGCTTGTGTTTTGTGTTCAGATATATTTTTACATTATAAACTTTTCCTTTCAGTTGTTGAGTAGCGTTTAACCTACTTAAATTAGAGCTAGTTTAAGTTTGGCCACTTGATTTGGACACCTGAATAATAATCTAAATATCTCATCAGTCACGTGACAGCAATTCAATATGCCGACTGGTCTAGAGCCTCAGTTCATGTTCCAATCAAGCATCTGAACTGGGAAGAAATCTGATCTACAGTTTCTACAGCATACACAGAACATTGAGTGGGAGGGGGAAAAAACAACAGAAACACACTGCAAACTAGAATTACTACCTTGTGGTTGTATTTCCTAAATTGAAGTTTACATACATATCTATTCATACTCATATATTCAGTAAAGACTTTGAAGGAATCTGTATGTGTTCAAAATCATGCCTCCAATATAGATGTTGCTGAAAAGAAACTACAAATTCGAAAACATAGTTGCTTCACACATCTTCAACCTAACATCCCAGAATATCTATACGAACAGCACAGTTTCAAGGTGGACACCCAAGATTAGTTTTCCCAGTTCAATGTCCAATCAAATACAAAATATGGTCACAATCTGCCGCTCTGTTCCTGAGTTTAGTGTTGAATAATGTGTGTTTTTAGTCAACATTTTGATTTCACAGTGAAGTTGAATTTTGGACGTTTTGGTTATAATGTGTCATCACCTCACTATTTCATCCTATTCTTGTGAAAGTATATCATATTTAACATATGAATTCTTCAGTTATGGCAACACTTGTTTTGTAAAGTCAGTGACCTTTGGCCACTAAAATCGAATCAGGCATTGGTGAGGTCACAGTGACCTCTATCTCTGACCTTTGATCACCAAAATATATGCAGTTCATGTTTGAGACCTTAAGCTGCGGGGTGTCAGTATGAACGAACACATTTACAATAATTTATGCTACAACAATTTTTCTTTTTACAATTTTTTTCTTTTTCTAAAACGCTTTTTAAAATACAATTATTCAGCCATTTTTCCCCCTTTTTGGCCCATAAGACATGTTGTTTAGAGTAATATTTTTAAAAATGTGTTTCATAAAAACGGTGTGAACCCAAAGAAAAATATGAGTACAAAACAGTCACGTTACTGCAAGTTTTGTTGCTACAATGGATTTTCTTGTTTTTTTAAGAACATCTTCAGTGCATCCTACAGGAAATACATACTTACATTACTTAAAGACAAGACTAATGGCAAATGATATTTTATTACGTGAAATTTTCTGTTCGCTTGTAGCATGCTGAAACAACGTTTCAACAGCGTTTACTTGCTTTCATAGCATATTTACTGATCATTTTTCTCCCAACTTTAGTTTTAAAGAATGCTTTCATAATATACTTTTAATATTGACCAATACAACTGACACGCAAGTTACTGAAATATCCCTGATGTGAGGAACCATTGCCACGTTTTAAGTACATTCTATGACAAGACACTCTCTGTACTGAGATGAGCCCCATCTGTGATCTGTCACCTTGTATGAAGCAGGTGATATGTGGCACAAATGCCTCTTGTGTGAAGGCAGCTTGAGGTGTATATAAGGGGATGAAAAGTAAGACAGGTTTTTTTTCTCCATCTAAATCAGATAAGAAAATCTGAAACTCTTTTAGACCCTTCATCACCATCATTCTAGAACCTTTTTGGGGGATTTTGAAGCTGGTGAACAATTTAATGTGCAGTTTAATTTCTCAGATAATTCTGTTTACAAAATCCAAAACTCCACTTCCACAAAGTCCTGAAGAATGTCTTGATACAACCATGAGGACACACCTTTCCTAGGTAGGTGTGTGCTCGCAGACGGTTCAATCATTTTATCATTCATCTTGTTTCCATTTCCAATTCATTTTTTTCCAGCCTGTTTGTTTGTTATCCTACCCGTCTGATTATCAGACTGCCCGTATTTACTTTTTGTACATGGAATAGCAGTCATACAAATGAAAAGTAAAGCACTAAATAATAATCACAATCAGTTAAACAAATAGTTGAAGCCAATAAGCCATTTTTATGCTGCATGCTTCATGAAAGGATCCTAACATAAATGACAACACCTGGCACAGCTGACACGGCGAAAATCCTTCAAATGAGCTCTAGTGATGATAATACATGTCACTCCAATGGGGGGCAAAGAGACAATCAAGGAGTTGCTATTATGATAGTATATAAGTGTACAGTATGCTCACCTGGAGCTTTGTCAAACTGGTCAGCCATGTTTGTTTGGAGTGGAAAGGGCTCGGCTCGACCTTGTTGTTTCATCCTATAGCCATCGATAAACGTCGGCAGAGAAGGGAAAGAACGGTGAGTGTAGATGGAGGTAGTTCCCTCCCTCATAAAGTTTGCACTGGGAACAAAAAACAGCAACAAACAAGCAACACCATCACTCAGAGGATCTCTGCTGCACCGCTGTCTCAACACAAAGCATAAAGCAGATTTATTGACACGTCAAGCAGAAGTAATCTCTTTAATCAGCACAATCTTATCACCTGGTGAGGAGCTGCCAGCGCACAAAGCTGAATCGTTTATCCTGTTGCTGTGTTCGGCCCTGAGCTGCTGATGAGGGAAGCCAGGGGTAAAATTGAAATTAGGAATAGGGCTGGGATGATCAGACTGATTATAATGCATGGAATAAAGCACTTAGATGTTGACATTATTACAATATCCACCTCTAATTAGTTACAGCTTAAGGAAAACTGTTGTCAGGGGAGTGCACGCACATTTGCATTCGCAGCCAGATTCTAAAATATACAATATGTGATAACAGTAAAGACACAAGAAAGCTGTAACGAACATCTGTTACTTCAGTGGGTTCTTGTTGCACTATCCACACTATCCAACACCGGATGTTCAATCAGCTTTGTTCTACCACAGTTTTTGATCAGCCACAGTCTGCGCGCTCTGCTGCCATGTGTCCAAGCACACCCGCAGCATCTGTCTCTCTGTCCGTCCGTGTCTCCAGCCTCCTCTCTGGTGTGTCACTACTGGTGTATATGGGGAGAGAGAGACAATCAGCTGGGCTAATTAAGCCTCTTCATGACACCTTTCCCTGAACCACTCCCCCAATCAGTCCCTCCTGCAGCTGAGCCAAACCACGCCCCACCACCACAAAAGCATTTCTAAGGACGGGATAAACAGTTATGAGATGTTCTGTCTGGGAAAGAAACACGTTACTGCAAAATTTATTTCAAAAATATATATTTTTCATCATCTGGACATCAAGTCTTGGTTGATTACAAAACATAACGATGAATTGTAATGATATTGTATTCTTTTTCATGTGTAGTTCTGTTTAAATTTCCTCCCTTATAGTCAGGTTATTAAGTCACGTCATACGCTGCACTGACAGCAGATCCTGCATGGTAACGACAGGAAACATGTTACATTCAACACACTTGACAAACATTCTCCCTTTGAATCCTTCTGTCCTGCAGCGTGGCCCATGTGCTGCCTCCACCATCTTCAGCAAATGGAACACTTCCTTTTTTCTGACATTGTCATCCGGCTGTGGTTCAACAGGCCTCTTCTTCTTTGTTGGACTGTACTCTTCATCATCAATGGTCATCTCATCACTTTCACTGGCTACCTCGTCAGCCTTTTGACCACCCTGTGCCTGAGCAAACATTTCTTCAGCCACCAGCAGCTTGAGGTCAAAATACTGCAGCCTGTCCTTCTCCGGTCTCTCAGAGTCCTGGTGGTCTGACCTGGACACAATCCAGCCGGGTCCAACAAATGCAGGATTCTATGGATGGTCCATTTTCCCGTGCAGCTTGTGCACACAAACCAACTCCACCTATATTTTAGTTAAAATTTGGTTTAAAAGGACAGTTAGCAAGTCCACTACAAAGAACATTGAACAAAAGTTGTTTTGAAAGGGTTCAAATTACTGTACACTTCTAAAATCTCATTAAATTATAGCAAAGACTCTCACATTTAAGAAACGATTTGACTATTAGCAACAGAAACATAATATCTGCATCACTTTCCTCCCTTGTTGCCATTAAATGTGGAAGTTGAGATGCCCGACATTTTGAAAAGAAAGTCCACACATGCATACTGGATAAAAGGTCTGTTCAAGTTCTTGGGAGTGTAAATGGACATGAATGTTACCTTTTTCCAGCAGGGATTGTGTTGCTGAAGAAAACATGTCCATCCAGACCTCTGTGGCTTTCCAAGATGGTGAGTGACCAGTTGCCCCTCAACAGAACCTTGGGTTTTGGATGTAAAAGTGCTTGAGGCAGCTGGTTTTTAGTTTCCGTTAGTCCAACTGGAGACATGACGGCTACTCAAATGAGATTTCTGCATGAACACTACATCCATTTGACGTGCGTTAATGATGTGTGGGTTTGATAATCCAGTCATGCACGTTGCTTGTTTACACCTTCTACGCAACTGTAGTGTAGTCATGGAAAAAACAAAAGCTGTTGGTTTGCCAGAGTAAAATGCATCAGTTCTCAGACAAAATGGATGAGGACATCAGATTAGTGCCCCCCGACAGCATGTGAGGAAGTCGGCCACAGTCATCTGCGCCCCCGGCCTATGGATCACCTTGAAGTTAAAAGGCTATATATATATATATATATATATATATATATATATATATATATATATATATACACACATAAATATGTATATACATACTCGGTCGACTCTCTGCGGTACTACCTGCTGGGACGCTCATTCACCCTCTGTTCGGACCACGCTCCGCTCCAGTGGCTCCACCGCATGAAGGATACCAACACCCGGATCACTCGGTGGTATCTGGCGTTACAGCCTTTTAACTTCAAGGTGATCCTGGCCATCCGGTGGGCGGTCGACTCCCTGCGGTATGTCTATATATACATACAGTGGGTATGGAAAGTATTCAGACCCCTTTACATGTTTCACTCTTTGTTTCATTGCAGCCATTTGCTAAAATCAAAAAAGTTCATTTTATTTCTCATTAATGTACACTCAGCACCCCATCTTGACAGAAAAAAACAAATGTAGAAATTTGTGCAAATTTATTAAAAAAGAAAAACTGAAATATCACATGGTCATAAGTATTCAGACCCTTTGCTGTGACACTCATATTTAACTCACATGCTGTCCATTTCTTCTGATCCTCCTTGAGATGGTTCTACTCCTTCATTGGAGTCCAGCTGTGTTTAATTAAACTGATTGGACTTGATTAGGAAAGGCACACACCTGTCTATATAAGACCTTACAGCTCACAGTGCATGTCAGAGCAAATGAGAATCATGAGGTCGAAGGAACTGTCCAAGGAGCTCAGAGACAGAATTGTGGCAAGGCACAGATCTGGCCAAAGTTACAACATAATTTCTGCAGCACTCAAGGTTCCTAAGAGCACAGTGGCCTCCATAATCCTTAAATGGAAGAAGTTTGGGACGACCAGAACTCTTCCTAGACCTGGCCGTCCAGCCAAACTGAGCAATCGTGGGAGAAGAGCCTTGGTGAGAGAGGTAAAGAAGAACCCAAAGATCACTGTGGCTGAGCTCCAGAGATGCAGTAGGGAGATGGGAGAAAGTTCCACAAAGTCAACTATCACTGCAGCCCTCCACCAGTCGGGGCTTTATGGCAGAGTGGCCCGACGGAAGCCTCTCCTCAGTGCAAGACATATGAAAGCCCGCATAGAGTTTGCCAAAAAACACATGAAGGACTCCCAGACTATGAGAAATAAGATTCTCTGGTCTGATGAGACCGAGATTGAACTTTTTGGCGTTAATTCTAAGCGGTATGTGTGGAGAAAACCAGGCACTGCTCATCACCTGCCCAATACAATCCCAACAGTGAAACATGGTGGTGGCAGCATCATGCTATGGGGGTGTTTTTCAGCTGCAGGGACAGGACGACCGGTTGCAATTGAAGGAAAGATGAATGCGGCCAAGTACAGAGATATCCTGGAAGAAAACCTCTTCCAGAGTGCTCTGGACCTCAGACTGGGCCGAAGGTTCACCTTCCAACAAGACAATGACCCTAAGCACACAGCTAAAATAACAAAGGAGTGGCTTCGGAACAACTCTGTGACCATTCTTGACTGGCCCAGCCAGAGCCCTGACCTAAACCCAATGGAGCATCTCTGGAGAGACCTGAAAATGGCTGTCCACCAACGTTCACCATCCAACCTGACGGAACTGGAGAGGATCTGCAAGGAAGAATGGCAGAGGATCCCCAAATCCAGGTGTGAAAAGCTTGTTGCATCATTCCCAAGAAGACTCATGGCTGTACGAGCTCAAAAGGGTGCTTCTACTCAATACTGAGCAAAGAGTCTGAATACTTATGACCATGTGATATTTCAGCTTTTCTTTTTTAATAAATTTGCACAAATTTCTACATTTCTGTTTTTTTCTGTCAAGATGGGGTGCTGAGTGTACATTAATGAGAAATAAAATGAGCTTTTTTGATTTTAGCAAATGGCTGCAATGAAACAAAGAGTGAAAAATTTAAAGGGGTCTGAATACTTTCCGTACCCACTGTATGTATATATATATATATATATACACACACACATACATACACACACACATACATAAAAATGTTGAAAAAAAAAAAAAAGTAATTTGACAGCTGGAAATTGCAGCCGCTGTCAACATGAAGTACGACTGTGTTTTTCTTGTCATTGTCAAGCAGGCTCCCTTTACAAGTAAATGTGTAATGACTGCCAATGCACTTACAACACCCCCCCCTTCCTCATCACATGAGGACAGTGTCTTCTCCTCCCTTCAGACAGCTCATCAGTATTCTGCTGGTTCACCGACTGATAGGACGCCTGATTGTTGTAGACAACATCGTGCATTTTGCATGTACCAGGTGCATCGTAGCCCAGCCTTAAATGTTACAGAGTGCTGAACTCCTGCATTATTTCAGCTTCACACACAGACATCCACCCCGTCCCCCATAATAACATAACAATACACTGCATTTATAAAAAATAATTAAGTTACAGAGAAGAATAGAGCACAGTGACAGGGGCATATTTTCCCAGCCTCTGATTTCTGTTCTTGGTTGACTGGATAATTGCATGAAGATAAGCAGGTTTGCCCAACAGAAAACCGTCCGTGAACATTAACACATTACTCTTCTATCTCTTTGGGGACTTTTCAATGAAACGACTCCTTTGTCTTGGGAGGACAGTCTTTCCATGAACCACTGGTTGTGAAGAAACCAGCAGTGACGTCACCTGTTGGTTTGTGAACGACCATTATGAAGCCTCAGATTGAGAGGGTCAGAACCAGAATTGCAAACTTGACTTACAGAACCGCAGTGTAGAACCAGGTGAGGTTAGTGGACGGACTGACGCTGGTGGAGTGAAGGACCGAGGTTCATATACTGCCAGGTGGTGATTACTGGAACCAGAGACAGCTGTAGCAACCTGATCAGGTGATAGTGGGAGGTGTCTGGAGGCGGGCAGGAGATGAGGCCACGCCCTCCAGACACAGACCAACACAAGAACACATGACAGACCATAACTAAGGGGAGGGAGAGGAACATGAGGGAGGAGATAGGGGAGAACAAAGGGACAGACAGGGATCCTGACACTGTGGTTCCAGCTGGAGAGAAGTTTCCCTGAAAGGCAGAGCTTCAGTGTAAGAACGAGTTCATTCATTTCGTCTGTTCAAGGCAAGTATTCAACGGCTATAGTTTGAAAAACATAATGTGACCCTGAGCAGAAAACATGTCTTGTGAATGTGAGAAGGTTGCTGACATTGTTATGCATCACTACTGTTGCATCAAATGTATTTTAAATTGTTTGAACAGGTTCAGCAGCATCTGTCTCTATTGACTCGTTGCTATAAGGGTGTTTTCACATGTTTATTCATTCAGATTTGGTGAGGCAGAAAAAAACATTTTTGTGTGTAAAGTTTTAAGGTCACTTGATAATGACAATTACGTAGGTTATCAGTGTTTTGGTGGTCTGATGTCACGATTACATGACAACATGTCTGCTCCATCTTTTTGAACGTGATATCTGAAGAACACTTCGAGGGAATTTGTTCACATTTAACACAAATGTTCATAAAGGAACTTTATTTTTTAAAGTCGGTGGTCAACGATCAAGTTCATTATCAATCTATATATTAAACCATAAATCCGTCTTCCAGAGTACAAATGTTTCTTCCTTCCCCATCTTCAGTCTGCTCTGAGGATGTCAGAGTAAGAACAGCAGCAACAGTCCAACTCTGTGTGATTACTGAGAACCAGACTTATTTCTTATTTTTGTCATGATTATTTATCTCTTCCCTCCTCTAAGATAATAACTGGAGGAACATGCATAATTCAGTGTAAACCAGGACTTCAATTGCTGTCATGTGAAGGTGGTTTAATGTGTTTAATGTCTCTGCCTCATTGCTTTCCTCATCACTCCCAGAGGATGGTGTCACAGAGGACTGAGATGTTGTAAATACACCACTGCTGCTGTCATTTCCTCTTTTAATATGTGCAGCATTAATTCTCTCATTCCTGGTCTGAATCAGTGAGGCTCAATAAAATCCTAAATATCAGTCTCTCATAATGTCTGTTAATTGTCTGTTTTACCGTGTTATACCTTCGTTGTGTTCACACTGCCAGCCCAAATCAGACTTTTGATCATTTCCAGATTGTATCCAGTTTGATTTTTGAAAGTCTGAATAGCAAAAAAAACACATGAAATCCGAATTTCTAATTGGACGTCTGCTGATGCGTCTCAGTCCGGACTGGCTCAGGTCAGATTCTTGGCGTCATTACAACGCGACACACGGTGACAACGTCATTTTCAGAGCGACAGAGTCAGCAGACTCTACGCTGCCACTAGCAGAGCGACCAGGAAGTGTTGATTTTGGCGCCGTAGAGGACAACGACGACAACAGGAGGCGGAAGAAACACCGTCCGCTGCTACTTCCGTGTTAGGAAGCCGTGTCACTAGCGTAGCTGGGTGTACGTCGTTACCATAGCAACCCAGGCAGAAAAGTTGGTGTTGTCTGGACACAACATATCTGATCTGTTTACTTGCAAATAGTCTGAAAGATCTGATTTGAGAAAACACAGCGTGCCGTATTTTGTGAGCGCCCCCTGCTGGCCTCTTTTAACAGCAGCATACCGAGGCTGACGGAGGGCCGATGTTATACTGGTGACAAACCAGACAAGAGGCTTGTTCAGGAATGTTGATGAGGATGTCCACACGTGGACATCTCACTGTTGTGTAATGTAATCTTCATTGTTCATCATTCATGGATTCTGTTTTATAGCTCATTGTCACTCTGCTGCCTCTTAACAGGTCGCTCATCTCTACAAGCATGTGGGATGGGTTCGGTTCTGTGTGATTGTTCTGTAGTTGTGCTTCACTTTTCTGATGATACACACACATTCACAGAGCTGCCAAGCTGCTGGAGGCCAGCTGGTTACTGTCTGTTTATTAGGTTGGACAGCTTAATGAGGAGGGAGATCCTCAGAGCAGCCGAGTGCTGCGGTGAGCAGGTTGTCCCTCAGATTCAGATGACGAGACACAAGCTTCGTTTCATGCGTTTGCTGTCAGACTGAGACTGAGACTTTGTCTTTTCGGGATGAATTTAAAGTGAATGAGATTGAACACAGCTCAAGTTGAGTCTGTGATTCAGCAGAACAACGTTGGTGTAAATGCTTCGGGTGATGCTCTGCTGTTAGCTGTGCAGTTTGTGTTCACACAGACTACAACATTGATTTATTTTTAATTAAAAGGCTGGCCTTGTTGCTAAAGTTCAAAGTCTGAATATTGAATCAGTCTTGGGTATATTTCCACTCATGGTTTGAAGTGGTTTTGAGTGTTTTCTTCCTAAAGCCTATGATGCTACTCACCTGATCACTAGTTAAAAGCTTTTACAAACACGGTTTGTGTTTTTTCACATCCCAGTGGAATCCATGTCTGAACTAAAGCTCGTGGCTAATGTGGTTAGCTTTGAGGTCGGAGAGGAGGACTGGCTTGTAGAAAAGCATGTGTTTCTGTACATAATCAATACGCAGTATATTTTATATAAGAAATGCTCTGCTAACATTCCAGGAAATTTGAACCGTGCTGTTGTTTCAGAGAGGCCAGATACATTCAGTTAACCATATCTCCCCTGAATCAGGATGTTGTTAGCATCCTGCAACACGATTATCTGAGGTCAGCCAAACTGTCTTTGAGAAACCGTTGCTTCTGGGCTGGCCGATGCCAAGCCTGTCTTCAAATGTTCTCCGAGGTTGGGTCAAACCAAGCTTTTTCCAGAATCTTCCCCGGGGTTGGTTGATGCCAAGCTTGGCTCTGAGTCTGAGTGTTGTCATGGTTTCCAATCTTCTAATTGTCCCAAATGAGCCTCCCCTCTCCCTGGTTGGGTCGATGCCACCTCTCCTCTCCCTGGTTGGTTGGATGCCACCTCTCCTCTCCCTGGTTGGGTCGATGCTGCATGCCTGACCGCGGCCACCACCACGTGGGCCAACCCTTGTTTATGCACGGCCCATAAAGTTCTCCATGGTTCTAGTGTTGGCCCTTTATTGTTTTGAATTCTTATGTTATCTCTTAGTCAAGCTTAGTTCAATTGTGCCAAAAGATAATGTATGTCATCTCAGGGCACCAAACATTATAAGGTCAAGATCTGATACTATTACAGAGAAAACCTCTTACAGAACCAGACTCTGGGTGTGATGATTGTTTGCCTTGACCACTTATGGTGAGAGGAAAGTGGAGAAAGAAAAAGATGAAGCATAGAGAAAAAACAAACACACTGTGCAGGTTGGTGTAACCAGTAACTGCAGATCAGAAACATGCAGCTCCAGAGCCAGAAATACCCTCAGAAAGGTACAGAGAGGGAAAAAACACCATCTTTGGGAGAGAGAAGATCGTTTCTGACATGGCATGAAGAGAAGAAGAAGTTGTGCTCAGTGCATCATGGGAGATCCCTCAGCAGCCGAGGCCTTTACCAGCATAACTAAAGGAGGGTTCAGGGTCACCGATGATTTCTGCACCCAAAGCAGCCCCCATAACAGGAGGCTGGATGGGTGGTCGGGCTCCCAAAACCTCCACCATGTCTGAAAAAAACACAGAGCCAGTGTTGGGAGTTTTCAGCTCCTGCAACACACAATCACACACACAACTGAATATTGTAAAATGTAGCGGTTATAACATCATTACTTTTATACACCTTGTGTTTTACATAAAATGACTCCATTATCAGCTGTTTCCCTGAAGACAACATTGCCCTCTGATCACGGTATGTTTCTCCATTTGTTGGAGTCCACTTGTTCTTAAGACCCGGTTCTTTGATCAGTGTCCTGTAGAAGATAACAAACAGGAGATTAGTTTTGTCATGATTAAGAGAATTATCACAGGATTTTTTTTTTGTCAGACATTGACTAAGCAAATACAACAGGTCACTCACTCCCGCAGCTGTTTGGCAGAATATTGTTTCTTGTTAAACTGCTCCTCGTTTTCAGCGTGGAATTTAATGAGTCGTCTCAGGTCAGGAGAACCTGCAGCGTTACAACGTGATTAGTATATTAAATCAGCACCATACGTTCTAGAATCATTCCTGTTGCTCACCACCACTATCAACTATTTAGGTAGGTAGGTAGGTAGGTAGGTAGGTAGGTATATACTTTATTAATCCCCGAGGGGAAATTTTTTTCGCCACAGCAGCATACATACAGGAGCAATAATAGAAACAATAGAATAAAATAATAATAGAATAGAATAATATAATAGAAAAGCAATAAAAATATAAATATAAAATATAAAATGCACAGTACATACAGTATATATACAGTACATTAAATATCTATATATATTATATACAACAAACCAATAAACACAGTCAACATATATATATATATATATACATACGGTACAGTATATATCTATATATATAATATACATACAATATACAAGCAGCCAAGAAACACAGTCAACAGTGTTATTGTACTGTGATGTATTTTGCCAGAGGTGAGTTATTGTAAAGTCTTATTGCAGTGGGCAGGAATGATCTCCTGTATCTGTCCTTGTGACAGCGGAGCTGGATGAGTCTGTTAGAGAAAGTGCTCCGCTGTCCCTGCAGCAGGTGGTGGAGAGGGTGGACAGGATTATCCAAGATGGACAATAGTTTGATCAGCGTCCTCCTCTCCACCACCTTTTCCAGACTATCTAGTTTGTAGCCGATGATGGAGCCGGCCTTCTTAACCAGCTTGTTAAAGTGATCAATCTGACCAAATTTGCATGACAGAACAATACAGATGAATTTATCGACAATTGCCCGGATGCATATTTTCGGTAGTCCTGTGGTCCCATAGAAACTTCTGCCCTGCACTGATATTAGATGTGCAGGGAAGCAGCTATATTAGATTTGCTGCTAGATTATTTTCCAGCTTCATATACGTGACTTGGAAATAGCTGATAACTCTCAAATTGTTGTTAACATGAAGTTCTACTGACATCATGAAAAGTGATATTTTAGAAATGCTTGTCATGATGAAAAACAAACATATTCCTATGCATCTACTTAAAACTAAGATATTCCGACGGTGTATAAAATGTTGGCATGAATATCTGCGAAAATAGGCTTACATTTGAACGTCTTTCATAGCAGTGGTCGCAGTTATTGATGTAATGTTGCTTCAGTTAGTAAAGCATTCTGGGAACCTTTTTATACAACTGTGTTTGGAGTCTGCATCTGGAAACACTCGGTTTGAAGGGACAGTTGGAGGGCTAGATCACCACTACCCCTCCGTCCCCGAAAGAAATGCGACCCCCTATCTGGGCATGCACAACAGAGGTGTGGGGCTAGGGCGGGGAATTCAGATTGGGTCATTATCTCTCTTGCAAATACTCGCTGCAGCCTTTTGGATTAACTGGAAGCTTTTCAAATTCATCCTGATCATAAGGAATTACAATAGTCCTGCCGACAAGTAAAACAATGCATGGACTATTTTTTTAAAACAGCGTGTTCAGGATTTTGACAATACTGCAGCAGTGTAAGAAGTCAGTGCTTGTATAAGTTAAACACGGCAAAAAAAAGCTCAGGACATCACAGTTGATGAAATGAGCATTTTTTACAGGCGGTGACATCGTACACAAAGTCAGACCTCAAAAAACAGATAAGAATTAGTCATGGTTTGGACTCTCTTTTCCTTTTTAGTCTTTAGTTTGGTCTGGGATTTGTGTTCCCTGTTTTATTTTGAAGTGACTTTCCACTTGTCTCTGGGTTTTTTTTTTCACTTCCTGCCTTTGTGTTTTTTCCCACCTGTGTCTCATTATCTAATGAACCCTTCAGTCTTTAGTTTCACATCTTCCCCGGTTCTGTGTCAGTCTGTTGTGTCCGATCCGTTGCTAGATCTGCTGTCCGTTGGTTTCCCATTATCTATTCAGTTTTTGTAAGTTCCTTTATATTTCTTGTGCCATTTCTTCTGTTTGTTTTTTGGAATCCGCCAGCTTGGCTCTCTTTTTGTTGTTTTTACTGCTGCAGCTCCCTTTTTTTTTGTTATATATAAACCTCTTTGCATTTAAAACCTCCTGCTGTGTCGTGCTTTTGGGTCCCACCTGCCTCCAGTCATAACAGGATTTGCACTGGCAGCAGAAATTCAGAGGAACATTTGTACACCTACTGAAACCGCTTCAGTTTATATCCAGAGACGAGGGGATGAGATGGAGAAACTGGAGAGAAAATAACAAAGTGTGTGAGCTCCAAATCCATTTTCAGATGAGTCTTATTTTACTGTAGGCGGCCATTGCTTCGTTCTGCACAGACGGTCAATGAGTTTCTTTAAGCCACAGTTAACGTCTGTACAGTCAGCAACCTGGCTGTTTGTGGTGTGGCCATGTGAACTAATAAAATGAGACAAATATTCAGAACATTCATTTTTGGTTTATTGTCTGAAGAATATTTGTTAATTTATAGGGACATGAACACTTTCTATGTCTCCCCTGGTCAAAAAGGAATGAGTTTGTCCTGCACTTATCTCAACCCCCACCGGACCGGACAGTTCGGACTCAACTGGGGCTGGTCGTGATTGCTCTGCCTTCCGCAAAGGGATCCCTGTGTTGGGCTGCAGCTCTCTCCGTCCTGCATCTCTTCGTCCTGAATAACAACTCTGCCACTGATGGAATATGTTGTAAACAAGCGATTTTAATGAAAGCTCTTTATGGCGCCACTGGGGACATCCTGCGTCTGATGCAGCAATTAATTCTGCAAATGAGTTATGAGTGAGTTTATGCAGGGCGATATTGCCCATTACAGCTGAGCTGATTGCATTATGGCTGGGATTTAATTGAGATGCCAGAGCCACTAAAGAGAAGGTGCTGAGGCTCCACAGCAGAGACCAAGGCTGACAATGCAGCATCCATGCATGAGTTCAGGGATCACAGGGAACAGCTAAAGAGTTATAACACAACAGAGTAGATTTACAGCAATGCTCAAAAAAAATCCACAGTAAGCCGAATGACATCGATATTTTAAGGTGGCTGTATAATCCTTCCAAATTTAAAGGCTTGCTTCTTATTGTTGTCCGGGTTAAAGCTGGCTCAGCTGAGCAGACATGACGACATTTATCCCAGGTGAATTACCAAAGATTTATTCGCTGTCACAGCAAAATGATCAAATTCCAGTCCAAGCATTGACATATAAGTTGCACACGTGTCACAGCTGAAAGGGGATTTTATATATCAATGGGCCAGATGGATATTTGGACTTCATGTAGGTTTCTAGATAACATCAGTAAATGTTTCTGCAGAACCCCAAATTCCCCTCACTGCACATGAGCACATTACTGGTAGGAAATCCAAATTTTCTAGACACTACCCACTCTGCCTTCACCATGTTGGGAGTCACATTTTAGTTGTAAGGGCTGATGAATAGGAAGGTGAAGCGAAAACTAACGAGGTCTGGATGTGTGACTTCATCAACAATTGAAAACGTTTTTTTTGGCTTTTACACTTTCTGTAAATGTTTATGTACCAAAATGTTCCTGTATGTGGACTTCAGTGTGAAACATTCCTTTCTGTAAGCACACAGCTGGTCTCTAAGCTGCCTCCTGAAAACCCTCACAATGGGTTTATTTTGTCATTTAAAGCTGCAGCAGTTGTGTAAATTGTGCAGAGATTTTTTTTTCAATGCTTTTTCTTCAGAGTGTTAACACACTCTCATACCTGCATCGGGCTGAGACTTGTCTGCTTGCAGGTGTTCTTCCCAGAGCTGACTTTGGTGAGAAATCTCAGGATCTAAATTCCCATGTTCAGAAGTAATATGTACAAAAAACATCATATGTAAAATGTGGGTGTTTGGTTGTGTTTTTTTTGCACATGAAGAGAAATCAAAAAGACTTGTATCTTCTTCAGAGGAACTGACTGATCTGGTAGAAAACCAACTAGCCATGCATGGCAGGAAAACTAAATCGAAACAAATGAAAGCAAATAAAGCCCCTGAACTCGGGACGACGTTAGGAATAAAAGACCGAACACTGGGAGGCCGTCAGTCTTCTTTCTGTCACAGAAATAATGGAGGAAGCAGTAAAACCTGCAGATGGACTGTCTGGAGGCGGTTTGGACACAAACCTAAATTGTAGCGTCACTAAGAAAAAAAACCTGAACTTTATTAATAATAAGTGCATTCTGTAATGTTAAAGATAAAAGGAAAGTAATGACTGATGAGGCAGTTCAATAGAAACTTAACTTTACTCCAGCCATACTGCAGTAGTCAACATCTCCCATTCATCAACATGTAGGGGGAGAACCTGGTATTCACATTACCAATAACCATGTTCTAAAACCACAGCTGAATAGAACCTTGAAGGACACTCTTTACAGCAGTTACTGTTCCCTTTTCAAAGCAATGATCTATAAATATATACTTAAATCCAAACATTAAAAAAAAAATAGAATTATGGGCTCATTTACATTTAAGTTTACACATGTTCAGACTTAATAGATAGTGTATGTAGTTATGACTGTAAAAGAACCCATATGTGTTCACAAGCTTGGCCAATAAAGCTGAATGACAGTAGACAAAGCTTCAAATGTGTTGTTGCAAAGAAGCTACAACTTCTAAAACATGGATGCTTCATACCTGTTCTCAACCTGTCAGTACAGATCTGTACAGTTTCCTGTTCCTACAAAAACACCCAGGATTAATGTTACCAATTCATTATTTAGACAAATGTGAAAGATGGTCACAATCTCACCTTCTGTTCCTGAGGTTTTGCATTAAATGATTGTCACAAATGTTTAACAGAAGAGGAAGAAGGACCCACATTCATGACACCGAGGCAGGTGGTCAAAGGAAACAAAGACTTTACTTGCAGGTAGTTTGGGATTCAAAGTCAAGACAGAAGAATATAACACAGAAGTAAATCATAGTCCAGAGTCCTGACTAGATCCCAGGAAAAAAAAAAAAAAATTTAAAAAAAATTTTAAAAAAAAACATTTTTAGAGAAATAAGAACTTTTGTTTTAATTTTTCCCCAACAGGACTTGAGTCACGATTAATCTTGTGCTCAGGCGATGTGTACTTACTCACTGGAAAAATCAAAACACTAACTGATTGCTGAGGGGCTGCAGTCGGGGCTGTTTGGGGAACAGGGAGCAGGTGAGGTAGGCATAAGATATGTAATCATGGAAAGGTTCACCCATGAAGTCCCACAGCACAATAATAGGCCTCACCCCATTAAATCAGTAATCTTCATCAGCTCAAGTCTGCTGACTGTATTGCTGACAAAATCTTTGTATTTTTTTAATTTCTGAGATGCTGAACGAGGTCAATTCTGTTCACATGTAATAATAATTTATACAACAACTCATAGTACAATAAGACATATTTATATTGTTACTCTGTGACCTACAAATGTGGGCGAATCTGTCGGTATGCTTCCACAAAAAGATATTTTTCTTCCTGAAATATCTTAAAAACTTACAAAAGCATTTAGCATCCTCATTGTGTATTCCATATTTATTACAAATCCAACTTTTCTTCAGATTTCTGATTCAACAGAATATTTTAAATAATGAAACAAATGAAAATGACAATGACAAAATTGATAGGACCCTTCATTTTAAACATTTCACAGCATTTCGAGGCAAACAAGCGATTATGACAAATAAATATATAAATATAACTAACTTCAGATTTCATTGAGCTGCACAGATTCAAGGCTCCCTGTGTGAGACGCAGCAAAGCAGCCAGAAACAGAACCGAACCTCCTGTTCCACAGCAGGTACGTTGTTCTTCTCTTGTAGAACGTCATCTTTTTGTTTGTGAACACAGAGCTGATGCGACTTACCAAAAAGCTCAGTTTTGTCTCATTTGTAAAGCAGGTTCTCTCAGAAGCATTGCGGCTCGTCAACATGCAACACCAGTGGAATCCTGCCAGCTCGTCTTCCCTGGATCCTGCTGTCGCTCAAAAAGCAACCCGGTGCGATCCAACACTGACGTACTGACCTTACAGCATTCAGATGAACTTCTAGATTCTTCCTGTTCATTTCCGGGAACTGCTCGACAACGTAAATCACTTCTCCAGTCAGTAGAGTTTCCTTCACTTTCTGGAAGACATTGACATGTGGTTGGTTGAACCTCTCCTTCAACTGAACAGCTACACCATCTGGCTCTTTGTTGACCTCTGGTCTGTAATATCCTCAGGTAACTTGGTACTATTCTGGTTCACCCACTAGCGTAAGGTTCGGTGGCTGTCTTTGGGGAAAGGCTCATCCCCAGAGGAGCCACCTATTGCTACTATCTTGTCAACAACTTTCCCAACACTTTCCTCACTGCTTGTAGAGTGAATCTGACTCTCCGTTACACTTCTCATTCCTGCTAAGTTTTATCTCCAACCACTTCTTACGGGAGTTAAGTTGCAGTAGCTACCCTCAAATTGTATTGACACACAGCACAGAAGTAAATAATGATAAATTCACTTCCTTTAATTTAGTTACAGGATTATCTGATTGTAATTTTATCCAAAATCTGGGTAGTGCTGTGCGCTTGTAATCAGTTTGAGTATTGTGAGGATGGAAATGTTAAATTCCACTTTAAGAACCATGTCAGTAGATTGTGGCTTATGTTTCCTGAAAACGTATTTCCACTCTGCCCAGCTGCTGTTGTCACAGTGGAACATAATGAAAGTCTGGTGGAAGCAAGGCCTGAATAGACGATCCAGAGAGCTTTTCTGTTCATGTTTGCTGAGAACATGCTGTTCATGGAAGACATTGCACGGCGTCAATCTTACCTCAGACGGTCGGCGTCTGTTGTGCTCTTATTGTGCGTGTTCCTCTTCAGCCACGACGTTGTCTGCAGGCGCTTAGTTTGTGTTCCCTGGCTTCAGTTTGAGGGTTTGCTGAAGACAGACGTGACATCGAACAAATTATACGACACTTTGAAGTTTACTGAATAGGATGTTGTTGTGTGCGTATATATTTCTCTATAGTAATGTAAATAAAGAAACACTGTGGATAGAGATTGAGAAATTGTCGAGTCCTGACTTGTTTATTTTGTTGTGTTGCAGCTTGTCAGAATGAAAAGTAGAGAGCATGACACGAAACTCACTGGGTCTCTCAAACTGTGTGCGTGTGTGTGCGTGTGCATACGCGCATGTGCACGTGTGTGTGTGTGTGTGTGTGTGTGTTAAACAGAGAAAGAGAGACATACCGTTTCATTATGAGATGAGACAGAACTAAGAGAATGTATGAGCAGCCCATTTGGCTGCTGATGTTTCGGGCTGACAGATGCAGCATACTGTGGGATCAGACCGGCTGAGTGACGCTCACAGATGCTTCACTCGTCTGCTCTGATGGAATAAGGAGAGTGCTGCTGACAGCGCTGGGGCTGGCTCTCCTTCATTTTGCCTCAAGAAAACATGGATTTTCTGACACATGAATACTTCTTGGTGCTGTATTGCAACAGTAAGTAGGACTGTATTTAGACTGTGTAGCAGATGGCGCTGGTTTCAGTGTCCCATCATGACATGACGGAGGCTTCGGAGTCTGATGTTGAGAGCAGCAGTGTGAAGGAGCTTGCCTCGATTCAAAGCTACGACTATAAAACAAATTTTATGGTGACTTTTATAAACCTGAGAGCAGGCAGGGGCCCTGTAATCTGGAAACTGAGAGCATGAGATGGATATAAAGGTGAAGGAGATCAGAAATTTGATGAATAACCATACCCATGTATAATTATATACACTGCTCCAAAAACTAAAGGGAACACTTAAACAACATCGTAGATCTCAATGAATGAAATATTCCAGTTCAAATCTTGATTCATTACATAGTGGAATGTGTTGAGAACAAAATAACATCAGAATGATCAATGGAAATCAGAATCATTATCCACGGAGGTCTGGATTCAGAATCATACTCAGAATAAAAGTGGAAAAATCAGATCACAGGCTGATCCAACTTCTGTGGAGATTCCTGAAGACAAGTCCAAATGAGTCTCAGTAGTGTGTGTGTCCTCCACGTGCCTGTATCACTCCCTACAACGCCTGGGCATGCTCCTGATGAGACCACGGATGTTCTCCTGAGGGATCTCCTCCCAGACCCGGATCAAAGCATCGGTCCACTCCCGGACAGTCTGCGGTGGACGTGGCGTCGGCGGACGGAACGAGACACGATGTCCCGGATGTGCCGGATTGGATTCGGGTCTGGGGGACGGGCGGGCCGGTCCGGAGCGTCGACGCCTTCATCGTGCAGGAACCGCTGACACACTCCAGCCACATGAGGCCGAGCATTGTCCTGCATCAGAAGAACCCAGGACCCGCTGCACCAGCAGATGGTCTTCAACGGGTCTGAGGATCTCATCCCGGTACCTAATGGCAGTCAGGGTACCTCTGGCTAGCACACGGAGGGCTGCGCTGCCCTCCGAAGAAACGCCTCCCCAGACCGTCGCTGACCCGCCGCCGAACCGGTCCCGCTGGAGGATGTTGCAGGCAGCAGAACGTTCTCCACGGCGTCTCCAGACTCCGTCACGTCTGTCACATGTGCTCAGTGTGAACCTGCTCTCATCCGTGAAGACCACAGGGCGCCGACGGAGAAGCTGCCGATCTCGGTGTTCTCCGGTAAAGTCCGGTCGCCCCGCACGGTGTCGGGCTGTGAGCACAGACCCCACTTGTGGACGTCGGGCCCTCGTACCGCCCTCATGGAGTCTGTTTCTGACAGTTTGAGCAGAAACATGCACATTAGTGGCCTGCTGGAGGTCATTTTGTAGGGCTCTGGCAGCGCTCCTCCTGTTCCTCCTTGCACAAAGGAGCAGATAGCGGTCCCGCTGCCGGGTTGTTGTCCTCCTACGGCCCCCTCCATGTCTCCTGGTGGACCGGCCCGTCTCCCGGTATCTCCTCCGTCCTCTTGACACTGTGCTGACAGACACAGCAAACCTTCTTGCCACAGCGTGCGTTGATGTGCCATCCTGGATGAGCTGCACTACCTGAGCAACTTCTGTGGTTTGGAGACACCTCATGCTCCCTCTAGTGGTGAGGACACTGGCAAAATGCAAACAGGACCAACAATCATCCAGAAAGGACGAGGACAGAGAAACGGTCTGTGGTCACCACCTGCAGAACCGTTCCTTTATAGGGTTGTCTTGATAATTGCCTCATTTCCACCTGTTTGTTCCATTTGTACAACAGCAGGTGAAACTGATCCACAATCAGTGTTGATCCTAACTGGACAGCTTGATTTCACACAAGTGTGATTGACTTGGAGTTACATTGTGTTGTTTAAGTGTTCCCTTTATTTTTTTGAGCAGTGTATATCAGCTAAAGTCCCTTAAGGTCTCATCTTACCTGATTAAGGAGCAACTTGTGTTAAAGTGATTCCAGCCATGAAAAAACAGAACGGCCGCAAAAGAAATAGGAAATTTTATCCCATTGAAATTAAAAAATATATTGCGTAAAAGTACAGAAAAGTCTTTATTTGTACAGGTGGCCAGGTGCCTAATGTCTTTTCCCCGCTCTCTTTCCTCTTCCCAAATCAGGAGAGAGACTCCACCGACTTCTCACCAGAGGGGGAGGAGCCAACTGGTGCGACCACACACTCAGCTCTGGTCCGGGCAGGATCAAGTGGGAGCCGTGGAGCCACAGGCAGAACGGAACAGGAATCGGACGGTTGGCTGGCAGCACTGGCGACAGGTTGTAGGTGAGGCGATGTAGCCGAGCGTATGGACCGACACCTAATGACTGCAAGACCAGGGTTGATATAGTGTCGGGAGATGATTAATGACATGAGCAACCTGCAGGTGGTGATGAGCAGGATTGGTGGCAGCTGCTCGGACTGATGAGGGGCGTGGCCATGGGAGGTGACTGGAGGTGGACACGGAACAGAAGCTGGTGGCCCAGGGTCGGCGACCCGTCCGATGACAAGAACAGGAGGAACGGCGCCATCAACCCGGCCAGAGACAGGAACAGGAAGGACAGCGTCTTCAACCCAGCCGGAAACTGGTGGTCCTGCGTCGGAGACCCATCCGGTGACAGGAACAGGGGGGACTGCACCGTCGACCCGGCCAGAAGCTAGTGGCGCGGCGTCTGCAACCTGTTCAGAGACAGGAACAGTAGGGGAGGCCGTGGCGGCTGCGGGGGCTAAAAATACAGAGGCTGTCTTGGGCAGTGATGCAATTAAGTCCAAGAGCCCAACTCTTTAACTGACTTATACCTCACCATCTTTTTCTCTCCCATAGTTTCTTCTTATTGTCTCCATTCAGTTCCTTCACTCATGTAGTTTCTGTTCTTTCTTTTGCAGATGTCCCGTCATGGAGCTGCATGTCTGCAGCAGGGTCAAGACCGGGCCACTCCTGTGAACTGCGGTAAAGAAACCCCTCCAGGCATTCCCTTAATTTGGACATATTCTTCCAAGTCTTAAAAACAGATGGAATAGCTGTCAGCCAGAGCTGGTCTCTCACCACCGACTCATCAATCGGCGACCCAGCAAGTGGTAGTCAAGGTCAGGATCCAAAACATCAGAATAAAAGGAGTCCAGGACGGACCTCACCACCAAGAGGTCATCTGCAAAGTAAGTCTCGGGATGGAAAGCATGGCGGAGCCTGTTAGGTGGACTTTGAGGCAGGAACAGGAGGGACGGCGTCTTCGAACCGGCCGGAAACTGGTGGCCCGGCTTCGGCGACCCGCCCAGAGACAGGAACGGGACGGGAGGATTTGGTGACCCGGTCGGAAACTGTTGGCCCGGCGTCGGAGACCCATCCGGTGACAGGAACAGGAGGGATGGGAGGAATTTCTGTAATGGCTGCGGGACTAGAGAGTCTGTAGTGGCAGCCGGGGCTGAAAACTCTGTCATCAAGAGTCGAGTCCCCAAAGACCGAGGCTAGGTACGTAGCCAGACCTGGACAAGAACCTGCCGAGCGGCGGGACCGGTGACCCCGACGTCGCCTCCTACTGGGGGGTTCCCAGAAGGCCAGGCAGGTACCCTCAAAACCTGTCCAGGGTACAAGCTCCGATGGACCAGATTGGCCAGAGAATGGTACATAGCCATGATCTGGAGACCTGAGTCTGTGGCCGCTGGGTCCATATCTGGTTGGTCCATTTTGTCATGAGGTGTGGTTGGAATGGACCCAAACGCAGCCACAGACTCGAGTAAAAGTACAGAAAAGTATTTATTTTTACAGGTGGCCAGGTGCCTAATGTATTTTCCCCGCTCTCTTTCCTCTTCCCGAGTCAGGAGGGAAACTCCACCGACATCCCGCCGGAGGGGGCGGAGGCAGCTGGTGCGACCACACACTCAGCTCTGGTCCGGGCAGGATCAGGTGGGAGCTGTAGACACGGCAGGCAGGCTGGCAGGCAGCAGACTGGAGCGACTTGTGTGGTTTCCCGAGGTCCGACAGAAGAGGGCAGCAGACTGGATCCACTAGCGTGGTCTCCTGAGGTCCGACACAAGAGGGCAGCAGACTGGATCCACTAGCGTGGTCTCCTGAGGTCCGACACAAGAGGGCAGCAGACTGGATCCACGAGCGTGGTCTCCTGAGGTCTGACACCAGAGGGCAGCAGACTGGATACTTGCAACAGGGTAGCAGGCAGGAGGAAGTGTGTGGTAGTCCATGACACATAGCCGGACGGGAACGGACGGATGGCTGGTAGCACTGGCGACAGGTTTTGGGTGAGGCAATGTAGCTGAGAGTATGGACCGACACCTAATGACTGCAGGACCAGGGTTGATATAGTCTAGGGAGGTGATTAGTGAGATGAGCAACCTGCAGGTGGTGATGAGCAGGATTGGTGGCAGCTGCTCAGACTGATGAGGGCCGTGGCCATGGGAGGTGACTGGAGGTGGGCAGAGGAGGACAGAACAAAACAAGCACATGGCCAAAAACAACAAATACACCAGGGGAATGACAGGACACATGAGGAAAAGAGGCCTGGGGAAACAAAGGTCAGAACACAGGGTCAGACAGGGGTCCTGACAAGAACAAAACACTATATGGGAGGTTATCAGCGAAAAAGTTAATGATCTGGGAAAAACAAAACAATCAATAGATATTAGGCAAAAAATAAAATAAAAATGGGCTTATAATAAACCATGTTCAAATAAAGAGGAGGGCCGGAGGATGACAAACTCTGAGCAGCAGGTCCAGATCTTTCTGTGATGAGCAGCTGACTTGGTTTCATTCAGTGAACCTGATGAAGCTACCCGTGAACTCTGAGGGACACATTCAGGACCTTGGACAGCTCCCTGAAGAACAGGACTGATACCCCAACAGAGATACCTACATCACGCTGTTGGCTGTCAATCATCATTCAGTTCGTTCATAACTCTGAAATATACGATATGTAAATTTTTAACGGGTGTAAAACACGTTCTCTACGTATTGTGGTTTCCTGCGTCTCCTACACAATAAGAGCAGCCGTCTCTCCTGATATCCATCTGATTTGTCCTGACCTCCAGCAAAACTGTGAGGAACCTTGGAGTCATCTTTGATGAGGATTTGTCCTTTAGCCACCATATAAAGCAAATCTCCAGAACTGCCTTCTTTCATCTACATAATATTAATAAAATCAGGAAAATCCTTCCTCAGCGTGATGCAGAAAAACTCATTCCTGCATTTGTTACTTCTAGACTAGATTATTGTAATTCCTTGTTGTTAGCATGTCCAAATTACTCATTAAAAACCTGCAGCTGATCCAAAATGCTGCAGCAAGAGTACTGACGGGATTTAGCAAGAGAGATCATATTTCTCCAGTTTTAGCTTCTCTTCACTGGCTTCCTGTGAAATCAAGAATAGAATTTAAAATTCTCTTGATGACTTACAAAGCTCTACATGACCAGGCTCCATCATATCTTAGAGATCTTATAGAACCATATAATCCCAGCAGAGCACTTCTCTCTCAGTATGCTGGTCTACTTGTGGTTCCTAGAGTTTACAGAAGTAGAATGGGAGGCGGAGCTTCAGTTTTCAGGCTCCTCCCCTGTGGAACCAGCTCCCAGTTTGTGTTGGAGGGGCAGAAACCCTCTCTAGCTTTAAGGTTAGACTCAAAACGTTCCTTTTTGATAAAGCCTATAGTTAGGGCTGGCTCAGGTAGACCTGAACCAACCCTTAGTTATGCTGTTATAGGCCGAGGCTGCTGGAGGACCTCGTTACATGCTGAGCTTCTTTTCTTTCCTCCTACTCTTTAACTGACTCACACCTCACCATCTTTTTCTCTCCCATAGTTTCTTCTTATTATCTGTTGTCTCCATTCAGTTCCTTCGCTCGTATAGTTTCTCTTCTTTCTTTTCCAGATGTCCCGTCATGGAGCTGCATGTCTCTGCCCTGCGCTTGTCGTCTCCACCAACAGTTCTTCTCTTCTATCTCTATGTTGTCCTTTTCTCTCTCTGCTCTCCTCTCACCCCAACCGGTCGAGGCAGATGGCCGCCCACCTCTGATCCTGGTTCTGTTAACAGATGCTCCGCCCACCTCTGATCCTGGTTCTGTCGGAGGTTTCTTCCTGTTAAAGGGAGTTTTTCCTCCCTTTAAAAGAGGAGGTTTTTTCCCTCCCAGCTTATGTGGGGATTGTTGAATTGTTGGGTCTCTCTATAATATTGTAAAGTTCCACTGTAACGACATTAATGTGTTAAGTGCCATGAAATAACCCGTGTTGTGATTTGGCGCTATATAAATGAAATTGAATGAACACCTTCAGTTGTAATAAAATGCACAAAAATCACTTCTCTGGTTTCTACTTCCAGGTTTAGTAAATATCATTGTGGGAGCTAAATTTTTCGATTTACATTTCCCCTCCCAGTATTTTACACGTTCAAGCAGAAACGCCAAATATTACATGCGTATTTAGGCAAACATGCAAAATGGACTTGTGTTAAACTGCTCATTTGAAAGACAAAGAAAAAAATGTTTTTTTATCTGGGTTAGGGAGGGACAATCAAGGATTTGATTCAGCTGGGGCTAATTAAGCCTCTTCCAGGCACCGTTCCCTGAACCACTCCCCCAATCAGTCCCTCCTGCAGCTGAGCAAACCACGCCCTCCAGCATCTGACCGAGGGCGAAGCCCGGTGGTGCCGGCATGCCCCTCTGCTGCGTGTCTGTCTCCTCGCTGGGCCCCACATTGGGTGCCAGTGTGACATGCATCTTGCCATCACCAGTGGGTTCTTTCCAGCACGAACGACAATAGTCAGCCAACATAAGGTTTCCAAGGTGTTTATTCCACCTAATACAAACAACCCAAAAATACTTCACAATTTCTGTGTCTTTGTGTGTCTAGCAGCCACCCTGCTACTCCGTCCTCTGTCCCTCGTCTGGTCACCTGCTTGGGTTTTTATCTGGGTTAGGGAGGGACAATCAGGGATGTGATTCAGCTGCGGCTAATTAAGCCTCTTCCAGGCACCGTTCCCTGAACCACTCCCCCAATCAGTCCCTCCTGCAGCTGAGCAAACCACGCCCCCCCCCCCCCCCCCCCCACCACAGTACAGATTAAAAGAAACGGTAGAATTAGTGATGGTGAGATGAAGCCTCATGAGGCATCGAACCACTTCAGCCAATTGGTTCTAGAAAGGGTTCATTACTCGAAGCTTCACGTGAACACGAAACCACCTACTGGCCAAGTGTATAATCACAGGCAGCTGTATCTGAACCACATAATGTGATGCATTGAATGTTTGTGTCTGTTATGGCTGTTGGGAATGACTATGAATTACAAAAATGTATGACCAAATCATTTCTGTACATAAATTATCACATATGTGCATAATAAAATATTTTTTGAATGTATTCTGTGTGTGTAAATTTTCCCAAAATGGTAGTATCATATGATATGGCAGGTTGTGTAATAATGTTTTTCTGTCACTTTAGGAAAATGGCATGGGCTTAAGCAGGCAGAGGACAGTGGAAGTGCTTGTGGAACTAGGAAGAGGGGACTGAATATGCTTGTGTAACTTGGACAACGATGTACAGGACAGGGGACATTTTATTCATTTTTATTCAGAAATAACAGTTTCTCAACAGTTTTTGGTTTTAAACGATTCCTTTTTTTTGACACAACCTTTCCGGCCTTTGAAAACACCCTTTCACAGGGTACAGAAGATGCTGGCGTGCACAAAAACGCAAGAGCAAGTCTATATAAATTTGGATACAGTCATTTTTGCCTCTCCCAGTACTCCAGAGGGTTTTCCAGCCTGCTTATATTTGGCTCTGAAAGGTAGCGCTGGACCTCCACAGTGGCGTCTGCTGTCACATTTTGAGTCTTCCGTGCCTCCATGACGCTGGTGTCGAAACGATGCCACAGTTTGCTACTAAGAGGAAACCACAGATCATGTTACTAAGTGTTCTCATAGGAATAATTGATCTCAAAATGTAAAATAATAGATTACCTCCTGTGACATCATGAGAGGTGGAAGCCTGGGGGATTTCCTCTCTGCTTTGTTTTGACCGTATAATGGTGGCACACTCGGAGGTCAGTCGTTTGATTGCTTCGGTGGCTTTTGTTTGGCTGAAAAATCCTATTACTTTAAATCGGGGGTCCAAGAGTGTAGCAAGAGACACGATGCTCATCGACTGCAAAGTGTACAGCTTCTCCCGGAGTTGCCTGATGAGATGGTCTCCCATTTCCAACGCTGCTGCAGGTGCCGGCTTTGTTATTTCCTCCTGAAGGGTGTGATCCAGCATCTTCACGAGGGGGACAACTTTGGAGGCAGACACATTTTCCTCTGCCGACAGCTCTACAGTGGCATCATAGAAGGGAGACAGCAAAGAAAGGCACCCTCCAACAATGTTGAACTCTTCTGACGTTAGGAAGGGGATGTCATGTTGTAACCCAGCTCACGCTGCTCCTACTGGCTCCCTTTGCTCCACCAAACGTTGCAGCATCAAATATGTGCTGTTCCATCTGGTCTCCACTTCTTGCATTAGCTTCATGTTTGCCATCCCCAGATGAAGTTGCACTTGTGTAAGCTTCTCCTTTAAAGATACAGATGAGTAGGCCATTAAATCACTGCAGTAGGAACACAGACAAACTATTAGCGTTATTAGAAATTGGAATAAAGGGAAAGCGCATACCTTAGCAGTGGTGCTGCTTCTAAAGAAGCCAACCAGCTTCCGTGCTTTGGCCCGGATGCCAGAGAGCACAGGCTGCTGGTCAAGTGCCTTCTTCACGATCAGATTCAGTGTGTGTGCAATGCAAGTATGGTGCCGAAGCTTCAGCTCTCTCACACAGGCAACCATATTGGGAGCACCATCAGTGACCATACATGTCACCTTATTAGCGATTCCCCATTCCTCCATCAGGGAGGCTTTCACACGAGCTATATTTTCAGCAGTGTGTGATTGGGGGAATGCCTGCACTCCTAACAGCACTGAACTGAGTGTGGTTTTCTCACCCACAAAATGGCATGTTACAGCCAGGTAGGCATCCATATTGATGGATGTCCACATGTCAGAAGTAAGGCTAACAGCAGCCACCTTTTCCACTTTAGCCTTCTCCTTCTCCTTAGCTGACTCATACTTGGCCTCCACCATGGCCTTCAGAGCCTAAAGGAAAAAATATATAGTGTTGAACTGTGAGACACAATAAAGTACTCATTTGTTTCATGCATGCACCCATACATACCTGCCCTGTAGGGAGAACATAATTAGGATCCAGTTTGGACACAAATGCCATGAATCCAACATCATCCACAATACTGAAGGGCTGTGTGTCCTTCACTATCATGGAGACGAGGGCTTCATCCAGCTCTGGTTTTCTGGTGGCTGGTTAAAAGAGAATAAATACAGTGTCTGTTACCTGTCTTTATTTGCACAATAAACAAAAGTGAACAGGGAAAAATTGTGATGGTGCATTTGTAATATTGTAATGACTTACCTTGGCTGGGTGAAGCTCCAGTTTCCTCCTTATTCTCATGCAAGGCACGGTAACGCCTCAGCATGGATGAGGTGTTGTTATTGTACCCCAACTCCTTGGAGCACAATAAACACCTCACCTTTGAATAAAACAAGAAACTGTGAAAAATACAGTTCTTGATAAGCAAACCTAATGTGTCTGAAATAGAGTTAGATTTACCTTATTAGGAGTTATCAAATCAAAGTGTTCCCACAGGGGAAATCCTCCTCTTCCTAGCTGGCTCCATCTTATCACCTCCTTCTCTCCTCACTCTCCTACATCTCCAAACTATCTCTCTCTCTCTCTAAACTCTCCAAACTATATAAACGCTATCCAAACTATCCAAACTCTCAACTGACCGCAACTCTCCACCAACAACCCACATTTTGAATGGAGCCTGAGGGGTTTATATTGCCGTCAAACCTCCCGGCAAAATCTGAACCACTTCCCGAAGCAGTCACGTGGTACAGCCGGCAGCGAGGCTTCTGACGTCATAATTTTTAGCCTCCTCCCCTAAATGAAGCAAGCTTCGACACACGCTTCGAGGAAACGCCCCCTCCATTACTCCACACACGCTTCGAGGAAACGCCCCCTCCATTACTCGACACACGCTTCGAGGAAACGCCCCCTCCATTACTCGACACACGCTTCGAGGAAACGCCCCCTCCATTACTCGACACACGCTTCGAGGAAACGCCCCCTCCATTACTCAACACACGCTTCGAGGAAACGCCCCCTCCATTACTCGACACACGCTTCGAAGCGTCAGCACATCTTGTAACATCACTAGTTAGAATCAAAATGTGTAACTTCAAGATTCTTGGCTGTCAGACTTTGAGAAATTATACAGTTCTCATGAGCTTTAACTGCAGACAGAGCAAGCTTGTAATCCAACCCATTTTTGATGAGAGGTAGAAAATTATGAATTATGCTTTTTGTGTTCTGATCTCCTGCAGGCCTGCTGAAGATCAGGCCTTATGAGAAAACCACAAACTTTATTCAGGTGAAGGTTGATTTCATCAATAAGTAAAATCTCATTAGAATCAGTAACAAGGACTTGAAAATATTCCCCAAATTTCAAAAATCTGTGAATAAGGGCCAGGTGATCTATAGAGAAGCACCTGGTGGGATGGTTGAAGTCTGAACAAAAAAATTCACTGTTGATTGCAAAGGTTTTAATACAAGAGCCTCAAATGAGATGAATAAAATGTGATGGTTAAACAAAAACAAACCTTGCATTCAATAATGAAAGTCTACTTCTGGCCGCAGGTAGACAGTAAACAGTGGCGTGCTTTAACCCCGATGACAGGAGTGGAGGAAACACAGACCTAAAGGACAGACAAAGAGGCAAAGAGAACAAACTCCGCACCATCTGCTGATGAGGCCATGCTAACACTAACAGGCTCACTATCAAGCCTGTGGCTAATGCTATCTAAACTACCTGTTATACATTATATTTATTATACCGGGCTAACAATAGCATCAGGCACAAAGTAGAGCTAAGACTGATTTGAATATAATTTATTTTCCAGGCATTAGGCCATAAACCAACGTACTGGACAAGTAAAAATGCAATGTGATGATGGTGGCAGGTGAAGTTGCAATATAGGGTGTCTTCAGAGAACAGGAAGTTGTTTTTTCTACAGTTATTACTTTGTTCGATTGTTTTCTTTGTAATACTTTACCCAACCAAAAGATATCACATAAACACACGTAGAACTTTATTACATCATGGTGTCAATGTTAATACAGCCCATTTCTTCTAACCAATCCAGAAAATAAGAAAATAAAAAATCTGTTATTTTCATATAAACCTAGAAATAATAAAGTTTGTGGCTTTAAACATAAGAAGGTATTATATGTAAAATCTGCAAAATGTAATATTTAGGATTCTGCACAACTTCTAGGAGTCAGATTTAAGCAAATGTATGGCATTGAGTACGTCCTCTATCTTGAACAAAATGTCGTTTCATTGTAGTGTTCTGATGATACTTGGGTGCGTGTGATCGACTCAATCAGAGGCTTGTTCAAGTATATCGACTTGAAGCTATTGTTCACCTGGTAAACAGTAAATATTGATGTACCTCAAGTTTCCAGCAGAACATTTGTAGCATTGCGATCATGGGAAACACACATGTGAGCTAAGAGAGAGAGCCAAAGGTCAGATTTATACTCTCAGCAAAAAGGGGCTTTCCTCTGTGTGAAATAATGGCTCGACTGAAGATGTCTGAAGATGCAGTGGATGGTACGATGGAACAGTTTTATCCAAAGCACGATCAAGATGAGCAAAAGGAAATCAACTTCATTACAGATACAGACATTTTCTCAATAAAGACCTTAAAAGTACGATCAAAAGAGGGCTCTCTAGTTATGATCCTGGACTACTTTTCAGGAGGGGAAACTAGTCCAAACTCTTAATGTGAGCTGGTGGATGTAAAAGAAAAGTCATATTTACTGATGAATCCAAGGAAGACATTTGTCTACCTTGGACTATAGATTGGTATAGTATAGTTTTGGTATTGACCTACTCAGCTACAGTAAAATTCCCAATAAGTGAAGAGTTAGAAAACATCTAACTTCTGTGTACCTCCTCAGTCAGGTTTCACTGACTGTAATGTCACACTATATTTAATGCAGCATCTCTAATTTTATTATGAGGCTACACCTGCTATCCCAGAATATATTTATAGGCTAGTAGTTGCTGGGTAAATCAACATATGTAAACATATGGGAAGCCATGTGATTCATCTGTTTGGTCTGAGCGGAGACTGCACTGTAACATCATCTAATTACTCGGTGGCCTAAACCTACATTACAGTTTGCCTCCAGCAAACCTAATACAAGTGTTCTCATCATTTCATCTGGAGCCTTTCCTCCTCCTCCTCCTCCTCCTCCTTCTTATCCTCCTCTATGCATCTCCATTCATCTGGCAGTAATAGAGCCCCTGGAGAGATCTGCATTGAGATTGATAAAAGCAAAAAGAGAGTGCCTTTAAGCTTGAGCGTGCCCCCCCACCCCCCACCCCTGTTTATTTACCTCCCCTGTGAAAATGCAGGAATCTCCACTCTCACTGCATAATAAGAATCTGCTGTACACAGACAATTTATTGAAGCTCCGTCACCCCTTCCGCTGCCATTGTTCTCTCCTCTAATATGGCTGCTGGTGGCTCAGAGAGCATGTGCTCACTGATGTCTTGTGATAATAAGACTGATTAATTTCACACTCTGGAAGTGGAAGAGTTCTCCTCTGAAGTTGTTCCAAATGTCTCCGCTGTCAGAACAAGGTCCCGTCCTGCATGTACACCACACTCAGAAGCTTTGACTGAATAAATGTTTCATTTTTTATCGATGGACACTGCCAGTACATACAACAAAAGCAATATACAACTCGTATAATCAGTGTGGCTTCATTGAATTTGTTCATAAGAAAAGCAAAAAACTTTTACATTAAAGAAAAACATATCAACACTGAATTAAATAGGCTACTGATGCCGTGACGAGTGCCCAACACTACAACAGTAGATGAGGCATCAGCAAAGTTCATGATATTAACATGACATACTGACGAGGCAGTACAGTTACATGCAATCAGTGTAAGACACGAGGCTTTATGAATCTGCTTCATTGACAAACACAAGAGGATACTGGAGGAGGGCGTCAGAGTAGAAGTCTGTTCTGAGGCTGAGCTGAACACACCAGCAGACCCCCTCCCCGTCACCCAGCCAGCTGCCACCTGGCTTACAGGTAATGAACAGTTGATCCATTGGTTAGATTTGCACAATATTAGCATGCTAAAATGTTCGGATTAATACGAAGCAAAAAACAGCAAAATCTGATGATAATTGTCAGTTCAGCAGGTATTTACTCCTGAACTAAAGTAGTGCACAAATCACAATGCTGATCTGGTGGTAGTAGCAGATACAAAATTATTACAATTCAACCCGGATGGAAATGAATGTCAGAACAAAATTTGATGATAGTCTGTCCAATAGTTGTTGAACTATTTTACTCATAACCACAAATGTAAACCTCATGGTGGCGCTAGAGAAAAGCCAGAGGATTACTGAAGTTAGTAGACTTTAATGTATGTCCAACATCTCATGGAAATGGTTCCAGAAGTTTGTTGTGATTCAGTCTGGACCAACGTGGTGGACCAGATGACTGACTGGCATCACGCTTTCAGACAGCAGAGACGTGTATGACGAGGCATCTGTTCAACACGTTTAAACCAGTCAAACCCTTCATGAGTTTAACTGTCAGTGTGTGTTTTACTGTTCCAGACACTCCAGTCTGCAATGTTACACGTTACACAGGAGAATTACACTTACTTACATCAGATAATTACCAGAGAAAAGTTCAGTTTCAGTTCTCTCTTTGTCCATCTGCACACTCCTTATCTCATATGCAGTTGTTTTTTTTATTCCCTCTCCTTCCCCGTCACTTTTGTCAGCCAGTTGTTGAGATGACAGCAGAACCAGGTCACCACAGCCAGCCCTCCTTCATGAAGCCTGACAGGTTGACCCACGTCCTTTTGTTGGTCTGAAAGCAGTGTAACTGACCCCCACCCCACTGGACAGCACTATTTTAACGTAAATGCACATATCAACCCTCAAAGAAACAGTTAATCAACCTGTACAGTCATTGTTTATCAAAGCAATAGTTTCCTATGTTTACATTTTAGAACTGACTCTTGAGATTGCTTTTACTGTTATTTTGCACCTGTTTTGGTATCTTTTATTGTCTACCTTATTTGTACAGCTTTGTTATGTTTGTTGTGGCACTCCTGGCCCCAGGGAAATGGAAACGCATTCCTACTTTGCACTTGTATATAGTTGACAAAAGTTTTCCTGATTCTTGAGTCTTTAGTAGAGCCGGGTCACTAGGGTTTCTAAAAAAAAAAAAAAAAAAAAAAAAAAAATTTTGCAAAGAATGGCAATTTGGCCTTCTGCAAGCCCTGTGAAACCCTCCAGAATCTGAGTCCAATTTATTCTATTTTCTCATACTCTGGAATATTGCTTGTCCCCTGAGTCACTTGTATCTCATTGGAATCTTCTGTTTTTCACATTTCAAGCTTTGAAAAAGAGCTTGCAAAACTTGCACATAACCACGTTAAGCAACTTGCCAGATAGAGCATGTTATTTTCATTGTGGTTCTGTTCAATTTAGATCATTCTGAATTCCCATGATTATTAGAATTTGTTATACTGTTCACAAATGACTGATGAAAGCCAACTGTGGTCATGTACTATCTGTTAGCAGGTAAAGTCTTCACATCCACTGAGATGCTCAGTCACTGTTTGTTGGGACACAGTGAAAAACAGTAATGTGCAATAGCCCTGATTCAGACAGACAGACAATAGATAATGGATAGTTACTTTATTAATCCCACAAGGGGGCATTTTTTTCGCTACAGCAGCATTCACTAGCTAGGACCCCGCCTCGGCTGGGGGCGAACCTTCATTGATTGGGGGAGATTAAGCCAGGGTGAGAGTTTTGCGGTTTGGGGGAAGGCTTAGTCGAGGATCCACTGCGGCTCCCGGGCCTTGCAGATCCCCGAGATCTCCATGTGGGACGAAAGGATAAAGGCTATGAAACATGATAACCATAAGTGGAACGGTTTAACGAGAGGGAGGAAGGGAGGGAGGGTGGGATGCAGAAAACGTGAACAGGCCGAGGTTTAGAGTGGATGGACATTTATGGCCGGAAGTGGGGGAGTGGTTGAGGCGTGGTCCTGCTCCTGAAATTCAGCTCAAACTTTATCTCCAATTATAGATACAGGAAAGAAATAAAACAGTAAAATATTAAATATAAAAATGCACAGTATATACAATAAATAGAATGAAATAAAATAGAATAATTAAATTAAAACTAACTAAACAATAGTGCAAAGATTTAAGCAAACATACATCCAACGGTATTATTGTTCGGTGATGGATTTTGCCAGAGGTGATAAATTGTAAAGTCCTTGTGACAGCAGCTGGATGAGTCTTTTGGAGAACGTCCTCCTCTGTCCCTGCAGCAGGTGGAAAAGGTGGTCAGGATTATTCAATATGGATAATAGTTTCCTCAGCATGTTATAAGGTGGAGTATAACAGGACCCAAATGCAGGCACACCGACTCAGGTATCAGTTCAAAATACAGTCTTTATTAAAACAAAAACAAAAGGTGGTACCTACAGCTTTTATTTTCCTCCGAGTCGGGAGGGCAACTCAACCGACTGGTAGCTCTGCAGCAGGAGCAGGAGGAACGGGAACTGACGGACGGGTGACGGACGGGTGACTGGCAGTCCTTGCGGTGTTTAGCAGGAAATCGCAGTGTCCAGAAGTATGCACCTAACCAGATGAGTGCAGGAGCAGGGTACATATAGTCCGGGGAGGTAATCAGGTAAACAAGCCACCTGCAGGTGGTGATTGGGGAGAGTGAAAGCAGCTGCTGGGACCGGTGAGGGGCGTGGCCACGGGAAGTGAGGAGAGGAGGACACAGAACACATGGGAGGACAATAACAAGCAGACAGGGGAATGAGGGGACACAGGAGGAAAGGTGATCTGGGTAAAACGGAGAAAAGGACAGGAAACCTGATAGTACCCCCCCCAAAAGGGAGCCTCTCAGCGACCAGACTGGGCTGGACCGGGTGGAAGGAGGGGGGACCGGAGGAGGGACGGAGGACCACAACAACACAAGACACAAGTAGGGAAACCAAGGTGGACGGAGGACGCCCACGGGCCAGGACGGGCTCGGGGGACCTCTTCGGAGGACGCCCACGGGCCAGGACGGGCTCGGGGGACCTCTTCGGAGGATGCCCACAGCGCAGGACCGGCTCGGGGGACCTCTCCGGAGGATGCCCACGGGGCAGGACCGGCTTGAGGGATCCCTCCGGACGCATTGCCGGAGACCGGCGGTGGTGGCGGCGAAATCACTCCAGACCCTGAGCTGGAGGCGTGGTGACGATCTAGCCGGAGGCCGGAGCGTCGACCCACCCAGAGGCAGGAGCTGGAGGCGGGGCGTCGACGATATATATATATATATCATCATTATATATATGATCATATTATCAGCTATCAATTATCTGATAAGCACTTTGAACTGCACTAAACTATGAAAAGAGCAATATAAATCTTCTGGAAGCTGTCAGAACAAATGAGACTGAGTCACTGAACATCATTGGCTGCTCATAGGCACATTCTCCAAAAATCCCAATGTCACTATAATAAATAGAGGAACAGCAGATTGTAAAAAAGACAAATAACCACATATTACCATCAAACTGTGCAAAAACACCACTGCTTAGCTCACTTCAATATGTTAAACCATTAGGTACAACCAATCACTGACTGGGATCTAATATCGACATTATTAGATTTGTAAAGATAAACCCAAGCTTCATTTCATTTCTGCTGCTGAACCAACCTGAAGCTCAAAAGTACCAGGATGTCCAACTACATCCGGCCGTATTTTGCATTCTGCAGGCCAGCATGTTACTTGAAATGGTATGACCCACAATCCTCTGCGAGACAGTGGATGGCGCTGAGGCTCCGCCCACAAAAGGAGGAAGGAGAAGAAGAAGAGGCATTAAAAGGAAGCCAACTCGTTCTAAATCACAACCTTTTTCTTTGTACTTCAAACGACACGCTACAAATCACAACGGATATGACCAAGTGGGTCAAAGGTCAAGGTGCATTTTTATGATGACGTAGTATGTCCCGATTGTATACATACTACATGAAACAGTACATACTTTTTAAGGGTCACTGCAGTATGTACTAAAAGTAAAAAGAAATAGTACGTGATTCAGAACACGGTGAAATCATGTGATTTCCAAAGAAAAAGATAAACTGATAAACTGCCAACACAAGTGTGAGTGTGCTGTCTGGAGCTACTAATCGTAGCAGCCTGTGGTCACATGCTTATTAAAACACTCATTAGGCTGCTCCCCTCACACAGGGAGGATATGGTACATATTCACACTAAAATTATATAATATCAAACTTTTTTTCGAGTGAACGCTGACAAACGAGCACACAGTATGAATAAACTGGTTTTATTTCATAATCATTTTGATGTAGTCTTCGTGCACTGAGAGGGTGGTGCCTCCTGTGGGCTTCAGATCGAACCGCCGGCTTTGTGATGAGTGAACGAGCGTCTCCACCTGCTGAGCTGCAGCCACACAAGAGCTTTCAGAGCAGCAAAATATATTTTTATTATCTCCATTTGCGTTGCATCACTGAGGTAATGGATGTTAACAGATGCCTCAGAGTGTATGTGTGTGGCTGATGTTCTCCTGTTCAGACCCTGCTGAGCTGAATCCTGATCACAGTGGTGGGAGGAGAAGCAGCTCGCGCTGGCAGTGTGGAAAAACACTAATGAGATAATTATTTCCTGCTTCTCATCCCTCCTTCCTCTCACCAACACTCCTCATCACCAGCACTGACTAATCATCGCCCGTCTCCCAGAGATTACTGATTCCTTTCCACAGTACATTTCTATTAGCCTCTCTGAAGGACGTTAATGTTTGGTTTTCAGAGTGTGTCCCAGTAGCTCTTTAAGTCTCTAACCCTGTCGCCTCACAGGATACATCAATCTCAGGTCTGATTTTGATCCGCTGATGTAACCTGAGACTGTTGCCATAATAAGTTTGTTAAATCATCAGTTGTTTTCTACATTGTTTTCCAGGCTAATTATCATGCTTGTCATTTCACTAATAAAAGCTCAGGGCCCCTTTTGATGGACTGCGTTGGCTCTTAAACACTCCAGCACAGTGCAGCTCAAAGGGTTCTCAAAGGGTTCTCAAAGGGTTCTCAAATGTGTCATTTAGGGTTGCAACAATTTGAGTTTTTCACGGTGTGATAACCGTCTCAAAATACCACAGAATCACTGTACTGCATTTATTATTGCTGTTGAAATGACATGTTTTCAAATTAATTTATGTGAATACATTGTCCCTCAATTTAAATTTGTATTTAAATATAATGATGTTACTGTTGTAGTTGGTTGAGACTGTACTCTTTTGAGCTATTCTGCAACTAACGATTAGTTTTGCTCTGCTGATTATTTAATCTTTTAGTTAATTGGTTGTTTAGTTTGTGAAAGATTTGAAAATAGTGAGAAATGCCATTATAAGTGCTCAAATTATCACAAACAAAATAGTTCATGATTTACTGCTCGTAGGTTCAGGTCGGGATCCGTGTGTGTGTGTGTGTGTGTGTGTGTGTGTGTGTGTGTGTGTGTGTGTGTGTGTGTGTGTGTGTGTGTGTGTGTGTGTGTGTGTGTGTGTGTGTGTGTGTGTTTCTAAATCAGAGGTTACTAAACAGATATATGACGCTGATGAAGCATTTTGCACATTTTATGATTAATATTCAAACATTCAGCTGTTTTTTTGTTAAATTTAAGTTATTAAAAGAGACTCATACTTTGTTCTGCATGGAGGGATGCTGATGTTAATGAGGGGCCAACATGTTTGATGTGTTTCCTCCTTTAGCAGTCACATCTTTTGCAAACTGGATATCCATCCTTCAGGGCAACCCCACCATCCTTTTTGGGATATATCTAAAGTATCTGCAATTTATATTATATTATTATTGGATTGTATTAATTTAATGTTACTGATTTGTTGGCAAATGTTCATTCTGCTGTAGTTTCCTGCACACTGTAGATGATTGGTTCATTTTTAATGAGGGGAATGGCCCAATTTATCTATTAACACATTGTGAGTCTTCAATGTGCAGCACATGTGGGCTGCTGATATTTCAGAGCCATGGTCGGGTTCATCTGTGCTGCCTAAAATTGGCCGAGATCAAACAAATACTTCATTCTTTATTCGAAGAAGACATCAAGCAAAAAACAAAACAATTCACATTTACCTGACAGAAAAGTGCCAGTCTAATATCCTTAATAAATAATCACACTTCTCTCACCTTCATTAGTGTTTCCTTCATTTCCCCCACATTAGAAAGAAAGAACGATTCAGTATGAAATTGATTAGAGATCCCATGAAAGCAAAATGTTTCCTCGTACACAACGGGACACTTTAAAAAGGTCATTTTCCTCATCATTAGTCTTAATATCCAGCTGTCTGTTATTGTGGTGGCTTCATTCATCCTCCCTGTAGAGATGCTTCATAGAAATAGAATACTGAGGCTGCACTCTATACCTGTTGGTTTTGTGTGTGTGTGTGTGTGTGTGTGTGTGTGTGTGTGTGTGTGTGTGTGTGTGTGTGTGTGTGTGTGTGTGTGTGTGTGTGTGTGTGTGTGTGTGTGTGTGTGTAAGTGCGTGCATGTGTGCGTGCGTAGGTAGGTAGGTAGGTAGGTATATACTTTATTAATCCCGAGGGGAAATTTTTTCGCCACAGCAGCATACATACAGGAGCAATAATAGAAACAATAGAATAAAAATAATAATAGAATAGAATCATATAATAGAAAAGCAATAAAATAAAAAATATAAATATAAAATGCACAGTACATACAGTATATATACAGTACATTAAATATCTATATATCTGTATATAATATATATGCGTGTGCGCACGTGCTGAGCTTTGTACTTAGCTGATGTGTCAGATTTAACAAGCCTACATGCTATAAGGCTGTAATAATGATTAATCATGATTAATCATGATTAATAATGATCATTGGGACAAAAACTTTTTTTCTTTAGATTGGAAAACAAAGTTGAGCAGAAAAGTAATTTTTTTACAAGTATCAGTCTGCATGAACAACATGGACCAGAACGTAAAAACAGCCTGGAAGTGACCCGATGGGACGTCCAACCCGTTTACTCCCACCTTAAAACTGAGATAGTTTGAATTTATTTTATTTTTTTATGGATATTTAAGTTTATTTAAGTACATCATGATAAATTCAAAAAGGACAAAACAAGATGAAATTTCTTTTTTTAAAACGTACCTTCCCTCCTCCATTAATCCACTGATCTGAGGAAACCTGGTTTCTCCTCAGAACAAACAGACCATTTGATCCTGCTTTATAAAACCCTTTATCTTCACATGAAGGTCACAAGGTAGGTAGGTAGGTAGGTATTTACTTTATTAATCCCCGAGGGGAATTTTTTTCGCTACAGCAGCATACAGAAGCAATAAGATAATAATAGAAATAATAGAATAAAATAATAGAATAGAATAGAATAATAGAAAAGCAATAAAATAGCAGTAAATAGCAGTAAAAAATATAAAATATGAAATATAAAATGCACAGTATATACAGTACATTATATATCTATATATATTATATACAAACAAACCAAGAAACACAGTCAACAGTGTTTTTGTACTGTGATGGATTTTGCCAGAGGTGAGTTATTGTAAAGTCTTATTGCAGTGGGCAGGAATGATCTCCTGTATCTGGAATGATCTCCTGTATCAGGAATGATCTCCTGTATCTGGAATGATCTCCTGTATCAGGAATGATCTCCTGTATCTGTCCTTGTGACAGCGGAGCTGGAGGAATCTTTTGGAGAAAGTGCTCCTCTGTCCCTGCAGCAGGTGGTTGAGAGGGTGGACAGGATTATCCAATATGGACAATAGTTTGTTCAGCGTCCTCTTCTCCACCACCTTTTCCAGGCTGTCCAGTTTGTAGCTGATGATGGAGCCGGCCTTCTTAACCAGTTTGTTAAGTCTGTTGGTGTCACCAGCTCCAATGCTGCTCCCCCAGCAGACCACAGCGAAGTACAATGCACTGGCCACAACAGACTGGTAGAACATCTCCAACATCTTGCTGCACACATTGAAGGATCGAAGTTTCCTCAAGAAAAAGAGTCGACTCATCACCTTCTTGTAGACAGCGTTGATGTTGGTCTTCCAGTTCAGTCTGTTGTCGATGGAGACACCCAGGTACTTGTACTCCTCCACCATGTCCACCTCCCCTCCCAGAACTCTCAGTGGTTGTGGAGCCGTCGTCTTCCTCCTGAAGTCGACCACCATCTCTCTGGTCTTGGCCACGTTCAGGAGCAGGTGATTCCTTCCCGCCCACTCCACAACTACTGCCCTCCACTACCTCCCGTCCATCCCTTATACACCCTCCACTGACCCCTCCTCCCGTCCATCCCTTATACATCCTACCACTGCAGAGTCATCAGAGAACTTCTGCAGATGTCTTGACTCTGAGTTGTACTGGAAGTCAGTTGTGTATAAGGTGAACAGAAAGGGAGACAGAACAGTTCCCTGTGGAGCTCCAGTACCACTGACCACCGTATCAGACAGCACACTGCCCAGACGGACAAAATGTGGTCTGCCTGTCAGGTAGTCAGTGATCCAGGAGACGGTGGACGTGTCCACCCCCACCACCCGCAGCTTCTCACTCAGCAGCAGTGGTTGGATGGTGTTGAATTCACTGGAGAAATCAAAGAAAGTGATTCTCACAGAGTCACCGGTTCCATCCAGGTGAGACTGAGCTCGTTGCAGCAGGTAGATGATGGCATCGTCCACTCCCACATGAGGCTGGTACGCACATTGCAGAGGGTCCAGTGAAGATTAGGCCAAGACCAGCCTCTCCAGCACCTTCATCACATGAGATGTGAGGGCAACCGGTCGGTAGTCGTTGAGGCCGGATGGAGTCATCTTCTTGGGGACTGGAACCAGGCAGGATGTCTTCCACAGCACCGGGACTTCCTCCTGCTTCAGGCTCAGGTTGAAGAGGTGTTGTAGGACCTCAGCCAGCTGGACGGCGCAGGTCTTCAGGACCACGGGGCTGATGCCGTCAGGTCCTGCAACCTTGCGCTGGTGGAGTCTCTCCAGCTGTCTCCTAACCTGGCCAGTTGTCACAGAGAGAGAGAGAGAGGGGGGGGGGGTGTTATGGCGTCGATGGTGGAACAGCCCTTTGAGATTGAGGGCTCTATGCAGTTCACCAGGGGGAGTAGAGGGCGGAGGCAGCAGAGGTGTTTGGGAGGTGTGAGGTGTGGAGGAGACAGATGAGGGTGGTGAACTAAACCTGTTGAAGAAACAGTTTAGCTCATTGGACCTCTCCAGGTTCCCCCTGGTTGTTCTTCTCCAGATTCCCCCTGGTTGTTCCTCTTCAGGTTCCCCCTGATTGTTCCTCTCCAGGTTCCCCCTGGTTGTTCCTCTCCAGGTTCCCCCTGGTTGTTCTTCTCCAGATTCCCCCTGGTTGTTCCTCTTCAGGTTCCCCCTGATTGTTCCTCTCCAGGTCCCCCCTGGTTGTTCCTCTCCAGGTTCCCCCTGGTTGTCTCTCTCTCCCCTTGAACCCAGTAATCTCCTTCATGCCGGTCCACACCTCCCTCATGTTGTTCTGCTGGAGTTTGGCCTCCAGATTCCTCCTGTAGGAGTCCTTGCACTCCCTCATCTTCTCCTTCAGGTGGCGCTGCACTCTCCAGAGCTCCTCCCTGTCCCCAGACCTGAAGGCTGCTTTCTTCTTATTAAGAAGCACCTTCAGGTCACTGGTGATCCACGGCTTGTTGTTGGGGAAGCATTGTCCAGTCCGGGATGGTACGGTGGTGTGTTCACAGAATTTGATGTATTCTGTGATACAGTCTGTCCTGCTGTTGATGTCCTCCCCATGTGGTCCAAACAGCGCATTCCAGTCCGTGGACCCAAAGCAGTCCTGCAGGGTGTCTTTAGCCTCCTGTGTCCACCTCCTCACAGTCCTGGTGGTCACAGGCTGCCTCTGTACCAGGGGAACATACTTGGGAGTCAGCAGGACCAGGTTGTGGTCTGATCTACCAAGGGGGGGGGGGGCAGTAGTACTGTATGCATCCATGGCATTAGCATACAGTAAGTCCAGAGTTTTATTGTTCCTTGTGGGGCAGTTAACATACTGGTGAACAGTTGGCAGGACTTTATCCAGACTGGTTAAAGTCTCCAGTAACTAACAAAAATGCACCGGGATGCTTCGTCTGACGTTTGGACACAGTGGAGTAGATGGTGTCCACTGCTGCCTCTACGTCAGCTGATGGAGGAATGTACACAGCGATAACAATGGCGGACCAGAACTCCCTCTGCAAATAATACGGGCGCATCCCCACGGCTAGAAGTTCAATGTCCGGGCTACAGAAATGTTCCTTCACACACACGTGGTCGGGATTACACCACCTCTCGTTCACATAGACTGCAATCCCTCCACCTTTTGTCTTGCCGCTCCGAACAACGTCTCTGTCCGCCCGAACAGTCCTGAAGCCGGGTACGGCCGCGCTGTGGTCCGGGAAATGTGAGTGCAGCCGTGTCTCGGTGAAACACATGATGCTGCACTTCCGGTATTCCCTCTGGGTCTTTACCAGCGCGCCGAGCTCGTCCGTCTTGTTCCCCATTAAGATCTCCGGTACCGCTGGTTTATATTTCCTCCTTTCCGCCTTTAGCTTAGCTCCGGCTCTGCAACCCCGGCGTCTTCTCCGAAGTTCAACGGGGATCTCAGGCCTCACTCCGGGCAGCAGCAGTAGAGGTCTACTCAGCACGATCAGCTGGTCACAAGAGTAAACAATAACAATGCCCCCAACCAGAAACGTGGAAAAATTATGGCCCATTGTCTGACTGTTAACTTAACACACGAGAGAAAGAAAGAAAAAACAACTCCAAAGAGGAGAAAGGCTTAAAAAATACTACTAACAACACACTCGGGGAGGGGAGCTGCTGCAACAGGCTGCCGCTAGCGCGGCGCCATCCAATTATCCACAATTATGGATGAGACAGCGATTCATGTAAAATAAGCTTTTTGTAGAAAGAGAGTTAGTGAATATTTGGATGTGGCGAGGCTCCATTGATGACTGTTTCCAGTCGTTGGATCCCAACGCGTACCTTGGGTTCTGATGTTGAGACCATTGGACCAACCTTTAACCAATTGGCATTGACTACCACTGGTGTTTCAGCGTCATCGCACCTAGCCACCCCCACTGGTCACTGATTGGCTGGCCTCAGACCAGCTGAGGGAACCTTGAGGTGAACACAGTTTCTAAATAATGGCAGCGAAGTTTGAATCTGTGGATCAGGTGGAGTCAAGCAAACAATTTACAGCGACCCATTTTAACCCTGCGTGGTTTGGTGGTGCTGGTCAGCACTCAGGCCTCACAGGCTCAGGGCACAACCCTCACCTGACCACGCCCCTTTTCCTGGCCACGCCCCTGTCTGTGTTCTCCCTCTGGAGATGAAACTTCTGGTGTATTTACAGGAAATCGATGTCTGTCTCAACGCAGACACACAACGCAGACACACACAACGCAGACACACACACAACGCAGACACACACAATGCAGACACACACACAACGCAGACACACACACAACGCAGACACACACAAGGCAGACACACACACAATGCAGACACACACAATGCAGACACACACACAACGCAGACACACACAAGGCAGACACACACACAACGCAGACACACACAACCACACACAACGCAGACACACACAACGCAGACACACAACGCAGACACAACGCAGACACACACACAACGCAGAGACACAACGCAGATACACACAACGCAGACACACCCACAACAACACAGACACACAACGCAGACACACACAACGCAGACACACAACACGCAGACACACAACACAGACACACACAACGCAGACACACAACACGCAGACACACAACACAGACACACACAACGCAGACACACAACGCAGACACACACAACGCTGACACACAACACGCAGACACACAACACGCAGACACACAACACAGACACACACAACGCAGACACGCAACGCAGACACACACAACACAGACACACACAACGCAGACACACACAACACAGACACACACAACACAGACACACACAACACAGACACACACAACGCAGACACACAACACAGACACACACAACGCAGACACACACAACGCACACACACAACACAGACACACACAACGCAGACACACACAACGCAGACACACACAACGCAGACAACACAGACACACACAACACAGACACACACAACGCAGACACACAACGCAGACACACAACACAGACACACAACACAGACACACACAACGCAGACACACAACACAGACACACAACGCAGACACACAACACAGACACACAGCGGAGGCAGACCTTAGCAGAGTAACAGGCAGCTGATTTTGAGTCTACAGCTAATTAAAGAAGTAAAAATAGAGCTGGTGATAAATGAGGTGTCAGAGAGGTGTCATGATGTGAGGATCTAAAGCAGTGGGGCTCGGTGAGAACAGGTCATGAGGGATGTGTGTGTGTCTGTGTGTGTCTGTGTGTGAGGAATTTAATCAGGCTGTGTTTTTAATCGAATGGAACTAATTTGACTATGTAACCTTAATTAACTAGCGACCTGGCTACTTCTCAGAAAGGTGCAGGGGTGTGTGCGGTGTGAAACGTGTGGAAACACAATCACTGTAATGCAGCTCAAAGCAGCCCATTTATAAATTAACATTTAAAAATATAGAAAAGAAATAAAATGCATAATAACAGATGAAATGCATAAAATTAAATGCAAAAAATATCAAATAAAGCAATATGCATTTTAAGGGAACGGTAGTTCAAAGTGCAAGAGAGCTTCAGGAGTAACCAGTTAAAGCTAGTAATAACAGTAATAACAATAATAATAGATGTGTTGAGTGTTAGTGTAATTTCCAAAAATGATGCATCATAAACTCATAATATGTTATCAGACATAAGATGTAAATAATGATTGATAAATGCCCAAATATCTCAAAGAGCTGCTGCCGTGTAGTCTGAAAACCTCAGACACTGAAATGACCACAGAACAAAGGTTACACCTGCACAGTCCATGTGAGAGCATGATTAGACTTCTCTGTTATGAAGAGCTTCCAACTGTAAATCACAACAGCCTGTAGTCTTGGTTAAAACAGGGATGAAGAACCACTGAAGCTCATGTGCTTCCATGTACAATCATCAGTTTCCTCTCCAAGTGACTGTAACATCAGGCAGACTGGATTTATTCCACACATGGTTCAGGACTGATGGTGATTAGAGGCATGGCCATGTATCATGGCCTGTGTGCTAATGACTTGTAATTGCACCATGCTTCCTGTTTAACTGCCTTTTACTATTAATGTTAACGCCCGTTCACATATGCTCATCTTCTGCATGTCCTTCTTTCTCTCCTGAGGGTATTTTTCAGGTTATGAGTCCGTGTCTCTGCAAAACTGAACTCTAATAATTAGTGAATAATTTGTGATAACGTTGGTGTGAGAGGGCCAGGGAAGTGTGAAGGCCGATTGTGTCGATAAAGGCTGAAATCCTCTGTGACATGGAGCTCAGTCACAGGCAGCGCTGCCCCTTAACCCCCCTGGCTGGGAGGACGGGGGGTTAAATACTGACATCATGTCAAAACATGCTGATGTCTCAGAGTTTCACACAAGGTGCCCTAAGTTCAGGTCCAAAACTACTAAAAAAGATTTGGGTTAAAATAAACATGCAAGTAATGTTACGTACGCCATTTAAGTTACTTGACAAACTTTTATCAGCTGAGCTGGCTAACTTATTTGGGAATAGAATAATTCTGTCGTGCAGCTCTTCTAGACTTTGGTTTCGATGCATTTTATCTCATTTATCCCCCATTTACCCAGGAACCAGCATGTTTAAAAGGAAAACATGGCAACCTTTTTTTTTCACAAGGAAACAAACACCAGTCTGAGAGATGAAAGTTTTGCATTTGATCCACATCACTGCCCTCAATCACCTCCTGAATTTCGTCACTCTTCATCTGACCTTCCTCTTCAGGTCACAGCACCTGTAGTGTCGCTCTTAAAATGGGGGGTGTTTATTATGGGCTGCATTTACTCCTGTCTGCAGTGTTTCATTTGTGAATCAGGAGGTCCAAGAAAGAGTTTCTGTAGCAGGCGTGCTACCGGGGTTCCTCCTGGACACAGATGACTCGCTGAGTCACACCGTTCCTGTATAAATGATCTTTATTCACCCCTCACCCCCCACCAATGTCTCTGGGCCGACGCTCTCCTGCCCTGCCTCCAAGCGTCCGTCCCATCTCTGGCTTCTCCCTCCTCCTCTCCTCCTACTCCTTCTCCTCCTCCAGGTCCTGCTCACTTATATAGGAGAGACAAATCATCCTGATTTAGTTCAGCTGGGACCCTTATCCTTCTCCCGGCCCCGTTTCCTGAACCACTCCTCCCTCCCCTCTCTCTACCCCCTGCAGCTGAGCTAACCACACCCCGCCACCACAGTTTATATTTGTAGCGCACATTTAGTGAACTTTTATACAGTAAACATGTTTATCTTTAGTTTATTAAGTCTTAACTTTCATGTTTGCTGGGGGCTGCTCACTGCTGCTCGCTGCTGGAGGACATCCTGCGAAGCTTCAGTTAAAAATGTGCTTTGAGAAAGTGAAGCTGTTAAATCAGACTCAGAGAGTAATGCATTTCTTAGTTTAGATATTTTGTTTGTTTCTTTAGAATGTATTGGTTTTTGGTGTAATTTAATTTTGATAATATTCAAACAAAGTTTTTCATTCCAGGATGAGTCCTGTTTTTGTTAGTTGTGATTCATTCGGTGTTTGTGTGTTTGTCTCTAAATGGTCTGATCAGACAGTGTGTCCACAGTGCATCCGGAAAGTATTCACAGCGCTTCACTTTTTCCACATTTTGTTATATTACAGCCTTATTCCAAAATGGATTAAATTCATTTTTTCCCTCAAACTTCTACACACAATATCCCATAATGACAATGTGAAATACATTTTTTTGACATTTTTGCAAATCTATTAAAAATCAAAAACGAAAAAAATCACATGTACATAAGTATTCACAGCCTTTGCCGTGACACTCAAAATTGAGCTCAGGTGCATCCTGTTTCCACTGATCATCCTTGAGATGTTTCTACAACTTGATTGGAGTCCACCTGGTAAATTCAGTTGATTGGACATGATTTGGAAAGACACACACTGTCTATATAAGGTCCCACAGTTGACATGTCAGAGCACAAACCAAGCCATGAAGTCCAAGGAATCATCTGTAGACCTCCGAGACAGGATTGTATCGAGGTACAGATCTGGGGAAGGGTACAGAAACATTTCTGCAGCATTAAAGGTCCCAATGAGCACAGTGGCGTCCATCATCTGTAAATGGAAGAAGTTTGAACCACCAGGACTCTTCCTAGAGTCGGCCGCCCGGCCAAACTGAGCGATCGGGGGAGAAGGGCCTTAGTCAGGGAGGTGACCAAGAACCCGATGGTCACTCTGACAGAGCTCCAACGTTGCTCTGTGAAGAGAGGAGAACCTTCCAGAAGGACAACCATCTCTGCAGCACTCCACCCAGCAGGTCTGTATGGTAGAGTGACCAGACAGAAGACACTCCTCAGTAAAAGGCTCATGACAGCCCACCTGGAGTTTACCAAAAGGCACCTGAAGGACTCTCAGACCAGGAGAAACTAAATTCTCTGGTCTGATGAAACAAAGATTGAACTCTTTGGCCTGAATGCCGAGCATCATGTTTGGAGGAAACCAGGCACCGCTCATCACCTGGCCAATACCATCTCTACGGTGAAGCATGGTGGTGGCAGCATCATGCTATGGGGATGTTTTTCAGCAGCAGGAACTGGGAGACTAGTCAGGATGGAGGGAAAGATGAATGCAGCAATGTACAGAGACATCCTTGATGAAAACCTTCTCCAGAGCACTCTGGACCTCAGACTGGGGCGAAGGTTCATCTTCCAACAGGACAACGACCCGAAGCACACACCCAAGATAACAAAGGGGTGTCTTCGGGACAACTCTGTGAATGTCTTTGAGAGGCCCAGGCATTTCCACACAAGGTGATCCTGCTCCGCCGTTCTTGTGTCGAGCCACGGGACACCACACAAGAACGCCAGCCAACCACTCTCTGTGTCGGACCTTGGTAGACCACACAGCAGAGCCCTACGCTTGCCCGCCCGCCCGCCCGCCCGTCGGCCGCGTTCGCGGTGGAGCCAACTTCCGGCTCTGACCGGAGTAAGCGCGTGAACGCGCATCTAGCTTATAAGACTGTTTCCTGTTGGCTGTTGCAGCCATCCAAAGTGTTGGCTGAGCTTCTCCTCAGGTCCGGAGAGGGGATCGGAGGAAGAGGAGCTTTCTGCCTCTCTGTTGGCGCCAGACCAACGTTGAACTTGGACATTTGGTGTGTTTCCTTTGTTTTCTCTGCCTGGGAGAAATAAATACCTGGTTCGGAAGAGATTCTGCTGTGTGTCTGCGTTTGGGTTTGTTCCTACATCACACCATGCATAACAAATAAAGTCTGACATTCCTCAAAACAAGCATGCAGCTCCTCTTCTCTCTACACTGACTCTCTCGGCTCTGTCCTTCACTCGCATGTCTTTTCCTACCACAGCTATGCTGATGACACCCAACTGATCCTCTCTTTTCCCCGATCTGAAACACAGGTAGCAGCATGAATCTCTGTCTGTCTGACTGACATCTCTCAGTGGATGTCCTCACACCACCTGGAAATCAACCTCCACAAGACCGAACTGCTCTTCCTTCCAGGGAAAGACTGTCCCACCCTCGACCTGACTACTACCTCCAACAACTCTGTTATCCCGACCCTGACTGATAAGAACCTCGGAGACACTCGACAGTCAACTCTCTCTTACTGCCAACATCACTGCAACAACACGTTCCTGTAGATACATGCTGCACAACATCAGGAGAATACGTCCTCTTCTCACTCAGAAGGAGGCCCAGGTTCTGGTCCAGGCTCTGGTCCAGGCTCTGGTCGAGGCTCTGGTCCAGGTTCTGGTCCAGGCTCTGGTCCAGGCTCTGGTCATCTCACATCTAGACTACTGTAACTCCCTCCTGGCAGGTCTACCTGTTAGTACCATCTGACCTCTGCAGCTCATCCAGAATGCAGCAACTCAACTGGTCTTTAACCTCCTGGATTCACTCACACTCCTTCTCCTCCTCCTCCTCCTTTACCTTGAACAGTAGAACTTCAGTATCTTAAAATAGAACTTGCTGATAGAACTTTGTAGTTTGGCTTTCTGGAAGAAATTGTATTTTCTTGATTCTTGTTGTTCTGGTTTTGTACCCTCATGGTTGAAATGAACTTATTGTAAGTCGCTTTGGATAAAAGAGTCAGATAAATGTAATGTAATTGTCATGAGGTGGTGTTTACCAGGACCCAAATGCAGGCTCACAGACTTAGGTATCAGTTCCAAAATACAGTCTTTATTGCAATAAACAAAAACAAACAAACCAAAAGAAGGCACCTACAGTGTCCACTTGCTTCCAAGTCAGGAGGGCAACTGAACTGATGGATCCACGGAGACGTGGCCGGCAGGACAGCCGGCAGGACAGCGGACAGGACCGCTGGAAGAAACGGAGTCAATAATCCTCCGAGTCGGGAGGGCAACTCCACCGACTGGTGACTTCGAAGGTAGCTCTGCAGGTGGAACAGGAGCCGGAGGAACAGGACGGACGGGGAACAGACGGAGGACGGACGGGTGACTAACAAATGAACCGACCACCAGAGGAGTGCAGGGGCACGGTACATATAGTCCAGGGAGGTGATCAGGGAGATGCAGCACACCTGCAGGTGGTGATCCGGGGTGAGTGGCTGCAGCTGCTGGGACCGGTGAGGGGCGTGGCCATGGGAGGTGAGGAGAGGAGGACACAGAACAAGCAGACAGGGGACTGAGGGGACACAGGAGGAGAGGAGAGGAGGACACAGGAGGAGAGGTGATCGGGGGCAAAACAGAGGAAAACCAGACTCCTGACAGTAATGTAATGTAACGTAGTCCTGGAGCCAGAGATACCCGCAGAAAGGCACAAGGAGAGGAAGTTAATAGTTGCATAATAGTCCAGTAGTTCTGAGCGATATTCAAATAGTATTTTTGCTCCTGGTGTCCCCAGGGTGTATCTTAATGTTCACAGAAAACATAACGATATCAACACACTGTGTAAACTGCATTATCTATTATATTAGCCAGGCTGTGCAATACAAGAATTATGGCAAGTTTGAAAAAGCAACAATAAAGAGAAAAAAACATTAAATAACCTCAAATAACTACATTATAGATAAATATTGTATAACCCAGTACAGTTTTTAAAGAAATGATTCAGTTTTAGGTCAACCTGTATTTCCTGTTTTAAAATACAGAAACAAATATGTGGTTGCTCAAAGAGGGTCCTAGTTTCTATGTTAATGGGTAATATGCTCTTAATTAACTGCTAAATGTAAGATTTCTATGAATTATATGCTGAATAGCAAACATCCTGAACATCAGATATTGTCAGCAGACAGTATATAACATATGGAAGCTTCCTTGTAGGTTTCAGTTTGTTTAAGGATGAAAATGATACAAAAAGATGATGATGAATAAATTAATAGAGAATAAATGACATAAATCATAAACTTACAACACTGAGGAGTCAGTGCAGTCAGCGTTGTCACCGTCTTTCTACAAATCTCAGAAGAAGCACTTTTACCTAAGAATTGCTTTGACTTATGGCTCAACCAATTATTTTCTTTGTATATAGTACATGCCGTGACCTCGCTGTGATCCTGGTGTGCTTCCATCTCCTCTTATTGTTCCTGAAGCGCGCAGACATATTTATGTGTTTGAAATATTTTAGAGAAACACAGGTAACAGTTTGGTTTGCTTATTTTCTGCATGTTTGCACAGTAAACATGAATTAAACTTTTAGTCTCGGTGCATTGTGGCGAAAATGTCAGTCAGTGAGTAAAACTATTCATAATAAAGAAGAAGACGTACCTCAGCTGTCGGACAGGAAGTCTAATTGGGCTCATCAGACTCAATTAGTGAGCTCTCTTTACACCTGGAGAAAACAGTGGGAATCACAACTGACCTTGTTTATCACAGGACCAGCTCTACATAATGGCTTCTCTAATTGGGCTGATAATAACACTGATGCTACAGCCCATCAAAACACTTTCACAACAATCTGTAGGAAATATCAGGTCCTTTAAGTTTCCATAAATCACTATCATTTACTGATGACATGTCATGTTTTTGTAGATGGTTGCTGCGTTGATGCTGAAATGATCATGTGTTCCTATTCTGAGACTAGATTAATTTTTTATTAATTTTACTTTACACATAATTCACTGCTAAATCAGCTGCTTCATCATACAGTTACATGATTTGTTACATCAGTTACATTATCACCCAGTGATCATCTGGTCAGGAAGCTCCATGGAGCCTCAGTAGAGACCATGATGGCTGCTGGGGCTCCTGCTCTCTTTCATCCGGAGGACGTAGAGGCGCTGCTGGGCTTTCAGGGCCAGTGATGCACTGTTGTTTGCCCAGGATAGATCCTCGGTGATGTTCACACCCAGAAATTTGGTGTTGCTCGCCTGCTCCACAGCAGAACCGTTGCTGGTTGTTGGATGAGGGTGTTGGATGAGGGTTCTCCTGAAGTTCTTTTGAACCGGTCTAATGAACGGGTCTGATGAACCGGTCTGATGAACTCCAGTTTCCAGCCTTCTGCCTGTCTTGCACTCTGCTCTAAACCCTCCTACACATCCTCCAGGGAGAATGTGCTTTTTCCACTGGCCTCCTTTTCGAATTTTGTTGTGGTTTGTAACAAGGCAGCAAAGCACGTAATAATGAGGAAAAGAGTTGGTGTTTTTTTGTTTTATTTAAGAATTTAAATCCCTCTCGTTCTCCCAGATGGTGCAGAGTTTCTGTAAACAGGGTTTGAAGCTTGACGTTCAAGATGTGGTCACAATCTTAAGTTTAAAATTTTTTGTAATAGTGCTTTTGTTTTCAAGTTGTTCTTGGAGGTGGTAGTCCACTTTTTTAATTTCCACCAATAATACATGAAAAAAATGCTAATTAACTGTGGCACTTTCAGTGTGAAGGTGCAACATGGTCACTCAACGAGTGACCTTTACCGGCGACCAGTCCAAGGCCAACACCTTCAGAAGAATCATGCTGTTTAATCAGCATCCCTCACGGTGGATGGACTAGCTCTGCAAAATGATTTTAACAAATTTGTGAACAAATTTTTGTGCATGAAGGTTTAAATCTTTTACTTTAATTCATAAACAATTTTAAATTGTAATGTAAATTGTAAATGTTGTGGTGGCTTAATGTAAATAAAAGAGGCTTTGTTTTATTCGGCGTCATCCACTGTGCTACAGGATCTTTTCATATGTTCTGTGTCCGTGTGCTTCTCATTTACAAATTAAGCAGTGTTTCCACCCGGTGGACATTATGGACTCGTATCCTCGATATAGAGACACAACCAAGATCTTCCTTTCTCTTTGGTATAATTATGGAGACAAAGATCTCCCTCTGCAGTAATAAAATTGGCTCATTATAGTCTGACTGTTTACACCTAAGCACTTTCGCTATGGCTCCTCTCTGTCTTTTGCATACCTATATAAATAATGTCAAACTCCAATTTTTCTACCATAACAGCACATAAGGGAAGCTGTGTCCTTTAGTCAACACCTGTCGGACAATACTGTTGAAGAGGGACTTCCTGTACATCTTTTCACCACTCGACTTTTATTACAAAATATCCAACAAACAGTCTAGAATCTCCATGTTATCTATGAAAATAATCCCTCATTCATTAGAAAAGAAGATTCAAGAAGACCTGTTTTTGGGGGCGTGTCTGTTTGATTGACAGGCCTGTGGTGCAGTCAGGTTACAGCTATCGGTGGGCGGGACATCGTATCATCAGGTTTCCAATCAGATCGGTCAGATCCACCTCTGGCTCCTCCCCCAGCTCGTCCAAATATGGTCACTTCCTGCTCCAAACCGCTCCGAACTGGCAAGATGGTGACGGACAGAATCTGAACTGGAGGATTCATAACGTTCACAAACCAATGATGACATCACTGATGGATGATGACATCACTGATGGTTGATGACATCACTGATGGCGCTTGCTTAAAACACACAATGTAAAAATGCAATAACACCAGGAAGCATGCCAGACTCCCCCAGTGAAGTCTGTCAGCCATCAGGCCATCCCTATCTGGCACTGCTGCTGGTTTAAAAAGCTGCAGCATTCAGTATGTCTGAACAAACTCCCAGTAAAGTTCAGGTCTGCTTCAACTCTCGTTTCTTTTAAATTAAGAATTTAAAATGTTCCTTTTAATCTGAGGTTTTTTGTTTGCATCTTGCTTTTTGCTGTGATGGATGTGTATTTTTATACTGTATTGTATTTCTTTCATATCTGGAGTGTCTGTTTATGTCGAATACAAAGCACCTTGAATGGACTTGTTGGAAGGTGCTGTATAAATACAAATGCTTTCGCTCCCCTTTTTAAAAACCTTCATACAAGTGTGCATTTTGTACTCACTTTATCAAAAATGCATGTTCTTTATGTTCTAACACAAACACACTTCCTGGTCTTTGTATCTTTGTGAGGACACACATTGAAATAATGCCTGCCTTAGCCTCTAACCCAGGGGGGTCAAACTCATTTTAGTTAAGGGGCCACATACTGCCCACTTTCATCGCAAGTGGGCCAGACCAGTAAAATCATAGCATAATAACGCATACATAACTACAATATTTCTCTATGGTTAAATCATTGGTGAAGGTTTTTGGATGATAAACCCTATTTTAAGGTCTTTCTACAATAAACTAGAAACATAAAGAGCAAAAACTCAGACATCAGGCCACTGTTTATCTGCCTGGGCTCTCCTCTGCAGATTCCCTCGCCACAAAGCGAGCAGCGAGCTGCTGCCTCCGGGGCAGACGTTGCATTTATGCTGTTTTTGAAGCAATTATAAAAAAATTATAAAACGTTTGTATTCATAAACCTCCATATTCTCATAGAAATGCAATTTTCATACTTAGCAAAGTCATCCGGCGGGCCGAGCTGGACCCCCTGGCGGGTCAGATGCGGCCCGCGGGCCGTATGTTTGACACCCCTGCTCTAACCCAAACATTAACCATCACAACTAAGGACTTAATCCTAACCTAAACCTATTGTTTCACCTTTATTCCAAAGCCAAGTCTTTAGCCCTTTAAATTGTCCGTTAAGGTTGTAAGGATCAGCCCACAACGTGTTTGTCCTATGTTTTCTTCAACTAAAATTAGTCCTCATGAGAATAGAAAGCAGGGAGGAGTACCCGGGTGAAACGAGTATCCTGTACGGATAATGTACTTTTGACAAGTACGAGTATCTTGGGTGCAATAATGTCTCAGAACAAATGGTTAACAATAAAGCTCAGTAGAAACCCAACACTCAATCCATCAGCACCGCTCCAACACACACAGACATGCAGACACACACTTCACAATCCTCACTTCAACAGTCCTTGTTTGAAGCGGTGAAATAGCTGATGATAAACAGCGTTCAACTTTTCATTAAAAGTAGGGAGTGTTTGAAGACAAACTGCTGCAGGGCATTCCAAGGTCGTTCTACTGTTATACGCAAGTTATTTTGAAAATTAAAAGCCTGAAAAAATATTATTGTGAATCTCTGCATGGCCGTTGGCAAACAGCTCTTGGGTGCAACAACGTCTTCTTCTTCCTCTGTCGTTGCTTAATGGTCGTTGGCAAACCAAAAGTATTATATTTTTAATAATTGAATGACGAGTTGAAAATTTTAAAATTATGACCCATCCGTAATAAGAAGATGGATTAGTTTCTGAGATACTTTTGGTTCATGCTGTTGAACAAAGCCTCAGATGTGACCCTTATGACTCGACCTCATTCATGTTTCTACTTCACAATGCATTAAGACTGAGGAGAGGAGTGTGTTCTCTTCCTTTGTGTTCGGATTTGTCATGTTTCTGATGAGATCAGTCGTGTTCTCTACTTGAAAGAGTGCAGCTCCCAATTACATTAAGTGCTCTTGACACAGAGGGGACATGGTAAGAGAATGAAGTCTAATTAGACAGCAACCTACCGGCATCCTGTGTTTCATCTGAGCTGTAGAAATTTCTTTGGATACGAAGAACACATCAAACATGTTGCAGCGCATTGAAAATGCGGTTTATTCCACATCACAGTGTGATCTGTTTCAGACAGCACAGTGCCTCTGGTGGTGACAGAGGGAAGTACACTCTGAGGTGACAGCTGAGCCCGAGAACTTTGGTTGAACACGTTCACTGTCTGTGTGCAATAAGACTTCATTCATTTCGATGGTCACAAATAAAAGGGACCCTTTAACCCACCCTGGTACAATACAGAGGGCATGGTCTGTGAAAGATACAATGTTCAGCTCCCACTGGAGGCGATGGGAGATGATAGTGTCCAGACAATGGCAAGGAATCTGTGCTGTTGACAAGGAAATTGCACATGATAATAGGGTTCAAAAATGCTGGGTCTATCATCTCCACTTTTTTCTAAGTATTCAGGGTGTTCAGGCTGGAAAAGGACACTGTAGGCAGACTCATTCCCATCAAACATCAGTGCAATAAAGGTATCTGGAGGTGCAGCTGTTGGTGCACCGAGAAAAGAGAAGAGGAGACAGCACACAGCCTTGGGGGGAGTCGGTGCTGATGAGGATTGGACGTAGACTTTCCTCACCTCACATGCTCCTTCCTGCTGCGATCCATGGACAGGGTTTGGGTGCACCGTGTTGGGAGAGCTTCTCCTGGAGCAGAGACAGGAGTAGCTGAACTCGATACCGTGAATCCCTCGGTTCTGTTCTGAAACACAGCAAAATACCTTTTTTTTTTTTTTTTTTTTTTTTTTAGTAAAGATGGCGCCATGCTAGTGGCAGCCTGTTACAGCAGCTCCCCCCCTAGAGTGTGTTTTAAGTATTTTTCTTTCTTTCTCCTCTCTCGGAGTTGCTTTTTTTTTTACTTTAACATTTTGTTAAGTGACGGTCAGACAATGGACCGTAACTTTTCCTCTTTTCTGGTGGCTCTTCTTCTACTTTTTTCCCTCTTCGTAACGGAGAGCTACGCACAGTGGACCGGGGCCTTTGTTTACTCTCGTGATCAGCTGATCGTGCTGAGTAGACCTCTACTGCTGTTGCCCGGAGCGAGGCCTGAAATCCCCGTCGAACTTCGGAGAAGACGTTAGGGTTGCAGAGCTGGAGCTAAGATGAAGGTGAAGAGGAGGAAATATAAACCATCGGTACCGGAGATCTTAATGGGGAACGTGAGGTCATTGGCCTCATCGAGGTAGATGGCCGCCCACCTCTGATCCTGGTTCTGTTAACAGAAGCTCCGCCCACCTCTGATCCTGGTTCTGTTAACAGAAGCTCCGCCCACCTCTGATCCTGGTTCTGTTAACAGATGTTCTCCACCTCTGATCCTGGTTCTGTTAACAGAAGCTCCGCCCACCTCTGATCCTGGTTCTGTTAACAGAAGCTCTGCCCACCTCTGATCCTGGTTCTGTTAACAGATGTTCTCCACCTCTGATCCTGGTTCTGTTGGAGGTTTCTTCCTGTTAAAGGGAGTTTTTCTTCCCTCTGTTGGAGGTTTTTCTTCCTTAAAGAGGAGGGTTTTTTTCCCTCCTAGCTTATGTGGGAATTGTTGAATTGTTGAATTGTTGACTTGTTGAATTGTTGACTTGTTGAATTGTTGAATTGATGAATTGTTGAATTGATGAATTGTTGAATTGTTGAATTGATGAATTGTTGAATTGTTGAATTGATGAATTGTTGAATTGATGAATTGTTGAATTGTTGAATTGATGAATTGTTGAATTGTTGGTTTCTCTGTATAATATTGTAAAGTCTTGCTATAAAGACTTTAATGTGTTAAGTGCCATGAAATAACCTGTGTTGTGATTTGGCGCTCTATAAATAAAGTTGAATTGAATTGAATAACTTAAAAAAATGACCAAACCTCCTGGACAGCCGTGAGAAGTGTCACGTTCGCAAAGTGTCTAAAAACTTCAGTTAAACACCAATCAATATTTGGCTTATCAGTCTGTAGTGCATTGAGCAGGAGAAAAGGGGGGTGGATGGAACAACTATGCTGTGTGCAGTTTCTAACCTGACAGGAGCCTGCGATCCAGAGCCACATGATAAAGAAAGCAATTTTTGAAAGCTAGTTGAACTTGAAGCGGAGGAGAACCCCACAATGAACTAATACATGAGATGGATCTCTCACTATTCTCATAATTGAAAAATAAGGCAGTGAAGAGTAACGTTACTGGGGATGAAATTTGTAATTGTGACAGGCATGACGACACACACACACACACACACACACACACATTTTGTCCATCCCAACTCTGAAATTAATCCGGTGCCTTTGCTGTAAGGATGTGTGTCAGCCTCACACATTTTCACATCCCCACAATACAAGACAGAAAATGGAGGAGAGTCATTGAGGCATCTGTGAAGCTCCGTTACTGCAGTGTCAGTTAGAGCATTACATATTTTTCACTACATCTCCCACACCTGTTTTTATTTTAGCCACAAGCCCTGCTACTCTTTGTTGAAACGTGTTACTTTGCATGTGGTTAACTATGTGACCTTTTTGTGGTATATGTTCTGAATCCAAACTCTGAGAGCAAAGACTGAGAGCTGCAGACGTGGCAACAAGCATTGGAAAAAAACGAGAAGTAATCCAGCCTTGGGAATCCAGTTATGCTTACTCTGATGACTACCTTAATGCATGAAAGATAACCAGGTGTTTACATGAGTTGCAATAGTCACAGCATTGCTTTTCTGTATAGTTGTAATCAAATTATTAAAGTGCACAGTGTCTGACTCGGTCTGATAAGCCTGGAGTCGCCTGAGGCTGGACAGCAGCCTTCAAATTTATGTACAAATTACACTGCATGACAAACGGTGAGGGAAGCAGACTGCTGAGGCCAGCACTTACACTTGTGGGATCACACACACACACACACACACACACACACACACTGAGAGTGAATACAAGGATTAGTCCGATTCATTGGGTTGATATATTGTCCTGTGATGTGCAGAACCTGGTCCGGTCTGATACGGTGGGCTCAGTGGACTCCAACCTGAAACAAAAACAATTCAATCATTACATCGTGTGTTTTATTTTCATTGCTCATCTGTTGTGTGACGTCGGCCTTATATAATATATATAAATATATATTATACAATATAACTATAAATATTATAAATATTATTATCTTATTATTATTATTATTATTTCTATTATTATCTTATTGCTTCTGTATGCTGCTGTAGCGAAAAAATTTCCCCTCAGGGATTAATAAAGTAAATACCTACCTACCTACCTACCTACCTACCTAACTGCCTTCATGTAACATGCAGCAAACCTTCAGGTAATCTGGTCAATAAGGTGAAACGGAGAAACTGCAAATAAACCGAGCAGCCTCTTGAGGATGATCTGTGGGCAAATTGATTTGAATGATTGCTTTCCTAAAGTAACAGTGGAAGAAATTTGGTGTTTTTGCTACACTAACCACTTTAATTTGAGTTCAAGCAAATGTTTGAATGCTGTTTTTTTGTTTCTTTTTAATGGATACCCCATTAATTGTTATTTATCATATTTCAGTCGGTAAGAACACTATAAAAATGAAAAGATAAAAACGTGATTTCGTACAGACTTTGGTGTTAAATAGCAGCCAATCAGAGAAGGAGCCTTGAGATGTGGCAATAAAGTGATGTTACACAGGGACAAAACACAGATGGTAGTTTTATTCTTATTTGGTCATTATGACAATTGTTGACACAGAATCCAACAAAGATGATTTGATCTTTTGGATCTTTGGCTGATTGTCTTCCAGTTTTAACCTGCACTTAAAGCCCCATTAGTAGGAGCAGACACATCACACACAACATTTGCTTCCCAGTCCATCATCAAATCATACAGATTTCCATTTAACTCCTGTAATTCTCCACGCCTCTAACAAACCAAGCTTGTCCTGCCCTCCTGTCCCCTCATCTGAATGTTGACCAAACTTTCTCAGACACAGACACAAACACCAGCTTCAGATACTGTCTTTATTTGTATCAAAGAGGCTGATGTTCCAGATCCTGCACATCAAAGGGGTTCTGGTGACATCTAGTGGCTGAAGTGTGAACTTCACAAAATAGAAACATGATATATGGCAAAAATGGAAGCACCATAAGGTGCCAGTTACAGACAGAGAATGTACAGTATAAGACTCAGCAGTGTCACCAATTTGATGAATGTATTGCTAACATAACCGTATGAAAATGATATAATCTGACAGTGCAGCACAGTGATGAGTGACTTCTTCCTGTCATTTTTCAAATCAGTCGTATTAGAGATTTTTAGAGAAAAACTTTCAATTGATTTGGAAGTTGGCACCAGGAGTCGGGAGGTGGAACTTTTGTCTGTGCTGATGTGAGATCAATGAAGAAGTGACTGATGGCATTGTTTGAATTTAATCAGATCATTTTAAAATGGAGCTCATTGTTTCAGTGTGACTCCACACGCTGTTACAGGAAAATCGCTGTTTGTCTGTAAATGCTTCCGTTCCAGCATTGAAAAGGCTGGAAACCAATATTGGATGGTGGTGATCTTCAGGGCAGCACTGCATTAAAAACACACTATTCTGGAGTGGAAATCACTACATGGGCTCAGGAACACTTGTGAAAACCATTGTCTGTGAACACAGTTCATCGCTGCGTCCACAAATGCAGGTTAAAACTCTCCAAAGAAGAAACCAGATAGAAACATGATCCAGAAACACCGCCGCCTTCTCTGGACCGAGATCATTGAAGATGGACTGAGGTGAAGTGGAAATCTCTCCTGTGGTGTGATGAATCAAAATTTGAAATTCTTTTGGGAAATCATCAATGCTGCATCCTCAAGGTTAAAGAGGAGAGGGACCATCCAGCTTGTTATCAGCTCAGTTCTAAAGCCAGCATCTGTGAGGGTACAGGGATGCATTAGTGCACATGGCATGGGTAGCTTGAACATCTGGAAGGAAGCATTAATGCTGAATGATATATTCAGGTTTTGGAGCAACATATGCTGCCATCCAGACAACGTCTCTTTCAGGGAAGGTCTTGTTTATTTCAGCAGAACAACGTCCAACCACATTCTGCACGTATTTAAACTGCATGAATCTCTAGAAAAGTCCAGGTGTTAAACTGACCTCCTGCAGTCCAGACATGTCATCAATTTAAAACACTTTGTGCATTATTACACTGAAAAATATGACAAAGGAGACCCTGAACTGTTGAACAGCTAAAATGATATCCTAGGCAATAATAGGAACAATTTTCACTTTCAAAACTCCAGAAACTGGTCTCCTCAGTTCCCAAACATTTACAGAGTGTTGTTAAAAGAAGAAGTGATGCAAAACAGGTAAACATGCCCCTGTCCCAACTTCTTTGAGATGTGTTGCTGGCATCAAATTTCAAATAAGAACATATTTTTTTTAATAAAACAATAAAATGTCTCTGTTTCAACATTTGATATGTTGTCCTTGGTCTATTTGCAAATAGATATTGGTTTATGTGATTTGCAACTATTTTTTTTTTTTTTTTTTTGTACACAGCATCCCAACTTTTTGGAATTGGGTTTGTACCATTGAATTTTAAACCTCGACAAAAATTATGATTCTGATGGGACATCAACATTGAATCAATGTCACCTTTAGCCTTGAATATTCAACCTAAACAAAAATAAGGATTCTGATGGAATTTCAACCTTGAATCAATGTCACCGTGCTATCTTAGCTGTTTCTGACTTGATTCTGTCTGTAAAGTGTTTAAACTGAGCTGTTTGTTTGAGTCATGCATTTGAGTCCAGTCACTGTCATAATCACACTATACAAAGAAGGTAACACAAATGGACTGAATACAAAGTTAGTACACACAGACTGTATATAAAGTGTACACCGACTTTGTTTTGAAAGAATTAACTTTGTGTACTATCTTATTTAGTTTGTGTACTCCCTTCTTTATATGAAATATGTGTGTACTCTTTATATACACTCTAAGTATACTACGACCTTCTTTACATAGAGTCTGCATGTACCAACTTTTTTGTGTGGAATACCTTCTTTTTTTCAGTCTTTTTATAAACAGCATGTGTGTACTGCCTCCTTTATATACAGTCTATGGGCCTGATTTACTAAGATCTCAAATAAAAGGTACTAAATTGTGTATATATTCCAAATGTTTGCACATTATATTGCCACTGTTTAGCAGGTGATTTACTTCGAGTAAATTCTTAATTGATAGCAGGTGCAAAATGGCTCTATTTAAATGAGGGGTTTACATGTTTTAAAGTGATTCTAGCCATACATGGACAGTTTGGATGAAAAGTATAATGACCGCACGTTGAAGTTGAAGCGCCCAATCTTGCATATGTTTTCATGCACACATGCAAAATGGACACTGTGTTAAATTGCACATTTGAAAGACGCAATCCTCAATGCACGTCATTAGTAGATGAGCTTGACCACTTTTCTGTGGTTGGTATGAAGTTTGCATGTGATTGTACACACGCTAGGGGTAAATAAGATACAAAAAAATATACAGTATAATAGTACAAATAAATAAATAAGCTCAGCAGTTCTGGCAATTAAAAAGTTTACATATATTCAGAGTATTTAGGGTTGTTAGAGTGTTTTTTTTTTAAACTTGCAAACGATATGACATTAGATCAGATAACATTCCCTTCTACAGTACCGCTATCAACAACACCACCATGGCTATTTCCCTCGGTGTCAGCTGATCATTATTTTCTGAACAAAACCCAAGCACTTAAAGATATTGGTAATATTGCAGGAGTGGTGGAGGATAGATGACAGACAACATATCAATCATTTACCCCGGCACACACAGATGGATCTAAAGATCCTAACACAGGGGGAACCGGTTTTGCGGTCACCATAGCAACCTTGCATTATGAGGTCAAAAGAAGGACATCAGACCATCTGTCTGTTTATACAGTGGAGACGTCAGCCATTTTAACAGCACTGCAGCGGGTGGAGGAGGTTCAGATCAGAAAGGTCATCATCTGTTCAGATTCCAGTTCAGCATTATTGTCAATCATTCACATCTCACAGCAGGCAGGATTTAATCAATGAAATATACGAAACACTGTTCTGACTTAAACATTGAGTATTGTTGTGTCATTCATGTGGGTGCCGGCACACAGAGGGTCAAAGGTCAAATGAAACAGCAGATAAATTAGCAAAGCAAGCCTTGAAATGTCAGAACAAGACAGACATTTTATTCAGCAAAACAGAAGCTGAATCAAGAATCAAAAGAAACATTATTCAGGAATAGCAGCACAGTTGGGACACAGGAGACACAGGAAGACATCTTAGTAAATTTAAAAGATGCATTAACCTTGGGGACAGGAAAGGTACTACAGTACCTGAAAAAAACAGGATTGAGGAAACGTATTTAGGGCACCTAATTAATAAAACTCCTTTTTATTTTTGTATAAAGGGACAGGTAACTGTGGTCCACACTCCAATACAGCAGGTGGCGGTAATGCACCTTTCGTTGGATGCCATCCGCCATAAAACTTAAAAGAAGAAGAAGAGTGTTGTTGTTGTTTTTTTTTGTTTTTTTTGTGCCAATATTATCCAAAGATGTATGAGTGTGTACGCGTTGTGGTCTTGGACCGACGGCCTTTGTTTATCAGGCACGAGCTACGCCCCCTGCGTGTACCACGTGGTGTCTGGCCCATCCCCAATCTCCCATCAACCACTGCGCGACAGGAAGCACCCTGTGCTTTTGGCGCGGTCTCGTTGGCGGTGTCGGCCATCTTGGAGTCACATCCGTGTCTGTGACCACTGTGCGAGGCACCGCGGGAACTGCAGCTCGTTGATAACCTGTCGGTAAATCGGAGGAGAAGCTGTTTGTGTTCACTCTGACGAAGACAGCAAGACAGACCAGCCGTTTGTTTTCGTCGCTACCGAGTGCTGAAGGAACCGTTATGGCGACCGCCAGCGCTACCCCGAGCCGTGAGACGGGCCGGTCAGCGGCCTCCACTCCTCTCTCCCCGACCCGCATCTCTCGTCTTCAGGAGAAACAAGACCTGCAGCACCTGAACGACCGGCTGGCCGTTTATATCGACCGCGTCCGGTCTCTGGAGCTGGAGAACGACCGGCTCATGGTCAAAGTGTCCGAGAAGGAGGAGGTGACGACCAGAGAGGTGAGTCAAATCAAAGTGTGCTCCTCCTCGTGCCGTCTCCCCGCAGCGGGGCAGCTGGCCGGCCGGTGAGCGAGGCGATCAATCTGGAGTCTCCCAGCAGGAGGCCAGCACGAGCCAGCTGGCCTCCAGACACTCAACATCTCCACAAGTCAAATCGGGGAAAATCATTTCAGATTATTTCAGAGCGATAAAACCAACCCGCCTAAATTCTGGTTCGTTGTGGATGTTAAACGGCCGTAAAAGCCCCGTGTTCACCGGGCTCAGAGAACCGGGACCGCCGGTCAACCTGGTCCTGGATGTCTGCTTTCATTAATCCGGTTTCAAACCGGGGGATTGAGCGGGCAGATCTCCGCGCCAATCTCCCTCAACATCACGTGATCTTCACTAAAACATCTCGATGTGTAAAACATGCTTATTGTACTTTAAACTTCCTCCTGATGGATCTTATTGTACTTTAAACTTCCTCCTGATGGATCTTATTGTACTTTAAACTTCCTCCTGATGGATCTTATTGTACTTTAAACTTCCTCCTGATGGATCTTATTGTACTTTAAACTTCCTCCTGATGGATCTGTTGTTCTGTGGAGGACTCTTCACGGTTTTGTGTCTTTTATCAACTGCAGAGATTTTAATGCATATTTTCATTCTTCCACTCAGTTTTCATATGTTGACAATTGTGAATAAGATATTTAGTCTTATAAATAAGATATTTAGTGTTTTCAACACAGAACTATAATAGGCAGATCAGCGGAGTCTCCACCCATTAGGGTGGAGTCCTCCTGGACTTATAAAGTGTCCTGTGGACACGTGATCTCCATGAGGGATGTTTTGTGTCTTCACTTAGTTCAGCTGCTTCAAACAGCTGCTCTGCTGGAGCAGGTGTGTTTCAATACAGCCACTGATCAAATACACAGCGCAGTTAGAAAACACTGCTTCTCTTTGTTTCGCACTTCCTTCGGTGTTTTTGTATAGAAAGTTTTGGAAATGTATATTAAAGTGTTGAAGTGGGATCCCGGTGGCCTCAACACTGAAGGGTTAGGGTAGACATACTGCAGAGCCACAGCGTTCATGGTTGGGTTTCCATCCCACTGAGCCAGAGACTAAAATCTCCCAGTTCAAGTTTTATTCATGGTAGATCGGTAAATTCAGCAGATCAGCTTTAAGGACCTTCAGTATTATACATGGCTGTAGTAAAATCAAATAAAAATGTTGTCTCAGTACATTTCATGTTTTGTGCTGATATCTATACAGTATTTATGCTAGTTTACATTTGTATGTTTGACTTGAAAACTATTTCTTTTGCACAATTATCAGCTATTTATACATTTGCTTGAAAATTAAGCTAGCAAACTCATGAGAGCAAATGTTTATATTAGCTCTAATATGACTTTTGAATATTCAAATAGTTGTGACCAAATAAAACATAGATTTGTATATGCAACTATTGTTCCTCCTTGTTATTACTGGCTCCTGGCCGTAATGTGCCTAAAACCTCTCGCCAGCTGCCATTAAACAACATCAGATAACAGCGACGAGGCGCCGGAGCTCTGCAGGTCAAACTGTCCCCGTGTTGGACGTCTCTGTGAACAGGAGACACTCAGATAGATGGAGATGAGGTGCAGTCAATCTCAAATCGTATCTTTGTTGAAATGCCCATCCAGTAGTAGACAAAACTAGTAATAATAATAGTTATTAGGTTTATGGTAGACATGAATCTGTATATAAGCTGAAACATACAAAGCCAGTCAGAGACTTGCCCTGAAGCCTCCACGGTGTGGTCTGAGTTTAACAGTTAAGGCTCTCAAGCTGACCGAGCCAGTTGAATTTGGTGGCAAATACATACCGTCTTTGTCAAATTGATGTCTTTCATTATCTGTCCCAGTACACGCTGAAGCTGGTACCATCACCAATAATGTCGGCAGGAAGCCCATTTGTTCTGTGTTCATGTTGTATAGCTGAATTTATGATGCCATTTGACAAAGTATGAAATAATAATATAATAAAGTCTTGTGTCAAGAACTGAAACAGCTGTTAGATGTTGGTATTTCACTCAGGTGGGTTATGTCTGACCGTTAATGCATGAAGGCCAGAAAGGTGTGCTGACAGAGATTTGTAGGTTTGAAGAGTGAAATAAAGCGTGGTAAAGTCAGATTGAATTAGAAAAAAGGAGACACTGGTACACATTTGTTCCAGGATGTCACATTTCGGGGGACTTTTGCACATTAACCAGTGATTTAAAACGTGTCACCTTGGACAGCTGCCTCATCATGAATTTTCTCGTCCTTCTCTTTAGGTAAGCGGCCTGAAGGCTCTGTATGAGGCAGAGTTGGCTGATGCTCGACGGGTTTTGGACGAGACCGCCAAAGAGAGAGCAAGGCTCCAGATCGACCTGGGCAAGGCTCAGGCCGACCTGGAGGAAGCCACGCGCAGGTACAATGAAGTTGTTATCAGGAATCAGCAGACAGCTAGCATCGTCTCAGATCACGCTAGTATTTGGAATCGGGGTCCCTGTGGTGAGAGCCTGTTGAAGGCAGTAACTGTCCACTCCCTCTGGTTTTTAATTGAATGAATCTCCCTCTTGTGTTCCAGTGTGAAGAAGAAGGACGGTGATCTGGCTGCAGCCGTGTCCAGGGCCAACGCTCTGGAGGCCCAGCTCAATAAGAGCGAAGCAGCTCTCGCCACAGCTCTGAGCCAGAATGCCGCTCTGACCTCTGACCTCGCTGATGTGAGGAGTCTGTTGGCCAAGGTGGGTATTGCAGGGAGAATGAGACCTGGCCTTATAGCCGCTGTGTAGAGGTGTGCCATACCACATCATTCACAATAATCCCAGTGGCATTATCATCAAAAATCATATCATGATTAAGGCAATTTTTTCGACCTGTTGACGTCGCGACGTCCTACTGTTACGCAACGCAACTGTAGGACCTAGGCTGGCAGCTTATGGAGAAGAAGCTGCTGTATTTCTACGGTGTTTCAGCTGAGTGTGAGTTTACACACGCACAGATCCACAGACAGCGCAGCACGTTCAGGTGAACAACTCGACTCATTACAGAATAAAAGTTGATAAAAAGACCCAAACTCCGGTATTATTGTCAAACGTCGCCCCTAAACTGATAAATGGGTCCAGAACATCAGTGAATGTCCAACAGTGGTGAGGAAGGAATCAGAAGCTCTGCTGCTGATCATGTAGTCGTCCTGCAGACAGCAGCTCTCCTGCAGCGCTGCACCTCCTCATCCTCCTCATCCTCATGCTCCTCATCCTCCTCACCCTCCTCATCCTCCTCATGCTCCTCACCCTCCTCAGGGATGTTTACAGGTTCTCAATCTCTCTGAGGGACTGTTGTTTACAAACTAAACAACTCATGCAACATTATTCTTTACTTTTTAATCAACATTTGAAGGAATATTGTTACGTTTATGCTGATATTAATCTATAAGATGTATTTTGTTCACCCACTGACCTCCACGATGAGGAAGGCTGGCTGTGCTTATGCACTGAGACAACAGACAAATTAAATTATTCTCAATCCAGTGGAAACTGAAGCAGAGTTGTTTACTATTCCAGCAGCTGAAAGCTTTTAATGAGACAAATTCTAAATCAATAGATTATAATAATATATTAATTAATTATATGTTCATTCCACTTCAGACCCTCTGAACGTACCTGAATAATTATATAAATAAATATAACCCTACACATACAGGCGGAGGACAGCCATGTTGTTGCTAAGCGCCAGCTGGAGGCGGAGACACTGATGCGTGTCGACTTGGAGAACCGCTGTCAATCACTGGGTGAAGAGCTGGAGTTCAGGAAGAGCATGTTCGAAGAGGTAAGTGCTGCGTACAAGACAGGGAAGTTCATTGGAGGGCTGTGAAGTCTGAACTCCATCATGTTTCAAATCCATAAATATGTTTTCTTATTAAAGGTCTAGAAAAGAAAGACCAGTGACTGGTATCATTAGGATTGATTAGATACCAGTACTGCTTGGTGTGGAGCGTCTCATCAGGATTTAAATTCATGACAGCACAACAGTGACTACCTGTTTTCTTTGATTTGTTTTATAAAAACTGCAAAGTGTTCAATGCTTCATGTTAATTGTTGCTCATGGACAGAAGGTCAGAAGTTATAAAGTGTTTTAAATGTAGTGTCATATATTTCAGAGCAGAGAGCTGCCAAATGGTGACAACGGGAAGATCACCACAGATGTTGATGCTCGTGTTTAAGATAGATAGATAGACTTTATTGATCCCACGAGGGGATCCTTACTGCAGCATGGAAGATGCTGCAAAAGCACTCAAAATTACAGAATAAAAATAGAGGTAGTAAAGGTATAAATATACAAACTTAAAAAATGCACAGTATATACAAATAAAACGGGATAAGATCGAAAATTAAATATAAAATGGTGCAACGGTGTTAATGATGACGTAGGATGGATCTGGCCAGAGGGGAGTTATTGTGAAGTCTGACTGCAGTGGGCAGGAACCATCTCCTGTATCAGGAACCATCTCCTGTATCAGGAACCATCTCCTCTATCGGTCTCTAAGCAGCAAAATACAAAAAGCTGTATATGATGGCTGTATCGATCCATAAATGAACTAACGGAGTCTCATCCAGAGCAGCGTGGTTTGGACAGATGGACCAAACACTCCTGATCTCTGTCCTGTGTTCAGGAGGTGCGCGAGTCTCGGCGTCGACAGGAGCAGAGGATCGTTGAGGTGGACTCTGGAGTCCGACAGGACTACGAGTTCAAGCTGGCTGAAGCCCTGCAGGTACCGAACCGTCATGTCTGATGTTAACGTGTGTGGGAGGAACTGTCCAAATGACCAGTGTATTTACAGTAGTTATTATACACCGTGGTGAACCACCTTTATTCACGTGTAGCTTGGAAGAGGATCTTCGACAGACAGACAGACGAACACACACACAATTACATCCCAGAGAGACAATATGAGTATGAGATGGGACCCCACAGGTAGCAGGACGTCATGCAGCGAGCTAACACGCTAGTGCAGAGCCAACGAAAAGACTTCTGCCATTAAATCACTGGAGCCTCAGTAGTTAAGATGTTCACTAACTTATCTCACCAGGACCTGAGGAGACAACACGATGAGCAAGTCTCTCTCTACAAGGAGGAACTGGAGCAAACCTTTCAGGCCAAGGTGAGTTAATAATATACAGGAAAGGTCTGGACTCCTGAGAAGGTCAAACTAGTGTGTTGAAGGTGTTTGTGTTGTTACGTGTGTTGAAGGTGTTTGTGTTGTTACGTGTGTGTTGAAGGTGTTTGTGTTGTTACGTGTGTGTTGAAGGTGTTTGTGTTGTTACGTGTGTGTTGAAGGTGTTTGTGTTGTTACGTGTGTGTTGAAGGTGTTTGTGTTGTTACGTGTGTGTTGAAGGTGTTTGTGTTGTTACGTGTGTGAAGGTTTTGAAGGTGTTTGTGTTGTTACGTGTGTGTGTGTGTTGTGTGTGTGAAGGTGTGTTACGTGTGTGTTGAAGGTGTTTGTGTTGTTACGTGTGTGTTGAAGGTGTTTGTGTTGTTACGTGTGTGTTGAAGGTGTTTGTGTTACGTGTGTGTTGAAGGTGTTTGTGTTGTTACGTGTGTGTTGAAGGTGTTTGTGTTGTTACGTGTGTGTTGAAGGTGTTTGTGTTGTTACGTGTGTGTTGAAGGTGTTTGTGTTGTTACGTGTGTGTTGTGTTGTTACGTGTGTGTTGAAGGTGTTTGTGTTGTTACGTGTGTGTTGAAGGTGTTTGTGTTGTTACGTGTGTGTTGAAGGTGTTTGTGTTGTTACGTGTGTGTTGAAGGTGTTTGTGTTGTTACGTGTGTGTTGAAGGTGTTTGTGTTGTTACGTGTGTGTTGAAGGTGTTTGTGTTGTTACGTGTGTGTTGAAGGTGTTTGTGTTGTTACGTGTGTGTTGAAGGTGTTTGTGTTGTTACGTGTGTGTTGAAGGTGTGTGTGTTGAAGGTGTTTGTGTTGTTACGTGTGTGTTGAAGGTGTTTGTGTTGTTACGTGTGTGTTGAAGGTGTTTGTGTTACGTGGGTGTTGAAGGTGTTTGTGTTGTTACGTGTGTGTTGAAGGTGTTTGTGTTGTTACGTGTTGTTGAAGGTGTTGTTGTTACGTGTGTGTTGAAGGTGTTTGTGTGTGTTGAAGGTGTTTGTGTTGTTACGTGGGTGTTGAAGGTGTTTGTGTTGTTACGTGTGTGTTGAAGGTGTTTGTGTTGTTACGTGGGTGTTGAAGGTGTTTGTGTTGTTACGTGTGTGTTGAAGGTGTTTGTGTTGTTACGTGTGTGTTGAAGGTGTTTGTGTTGTTACGTGTGTGTTGAAGGTGTTTGTGTTGTTACGTGTGTGTTGAAGGTGTTTGTGTTGTTACGTGTGTGTTGAAGGTGTTTGTGTTGTTACGTGTGTTGTCACCCAGTTTGTTTTCAACACGTATAATCTTTGTGTTTGTAGAATTTCACCATGAAATTGAAGAAAGGCGTTTTATGTATTCATGTATTTTTTCCAGGCGAGTCGCTTTGTTTTTGTCTTCTTATTTTCACGTAGTCTCGTCTTTTTCTCCCTGAAGTGGGATAACGCCAAGTTGTCGTCGGACATGAACGACAAGGCGATGAGCACAGCTCGAGAGGAGCTGCAGGAAGGCCGTGTGAGGATAGAGAGTCTTGGATATCAGCTCAGTGCCCTGCAGAAACAGGTACTGCTTCACATCCACACCTCTCCCACTGCCAGCATCCAGCTCCTTCAGTCCTTCTGCTACATCACTTCACTAATGCTAGTGTGTGGTTTTGTAGGTGGTGGCCTCAGAAGATCGCATCAGAGAGCTGGAAGAGATTCTGTCGGCAGAGCGAGACAAGGCCCGTCGCACCATCGAAGGAAAAGAGCAAGAGATGGCTGAGCTGAGAGACAGGATGAACTCTCAGCTCAGTGAATACCAGGAGCTGCTGGATGTGAAACTCGCCCTGGACATGGAGATTAATGCGTACAGGAAGCTGCTGGAGGGAGAGGAGCACAGGTACACACATTATATTCACATGGGGTCGACCCTCTCAGATTACAATACCCTAATGCACCTGAAGGAATCATATTAGCAGCATTATTTTACTGTGTGGATAAATAAAAGAATATCCGGCATAATCAACAAACATGTCAACAAAGTGGAATTAAATGAGAGTCCCTTTTCTGGCATCGATTAAACCCCTGGAGGAAGAAAAAAAAAAAATCCCCTGAAAGTGTTTTAGATGCAACTCCATCCCTTTAACTTTGAATTTAGTACTCATGGATTTATAAATATGTAAATAATCTCCACCATCATCTCCTCCACCCCTCCTCTGCTGGCTGGCAGTTTGATGATATGCAAAGCTCCGCCCCCAAACTGGTGGAAGTAGTTCGTCGGGTATGTGATGGACTCGGGTTGAACTTATGTGAAGCATCCACCATTCAAAATTTTGTAGCTTCTCCAGAGCGATATCCATATTTGAAGCATCGTCTGCTGTCATGACAACAACTTCAAAGGGTTCAATAAAGTCGATTCTGATACAAACACAAAGTCTTCACTACATATGTCATAAGTCTGGACAGACATGGGTGGAAACTGAGGGGAGATGTGTAAACCAGGAGGGGGGGTGGAGAAGGAATCATTGATGTGTTTTCCTTTTAAAGGGTGGCCATCATCAGTTTGACATTTGAATGACAGGATGAGACTGCTGACCTCACCGTTTCACTGGACACTTGATTTCCTTCTTTCAGACTGAAGCTGTCCCCCAGCCCGTCCTCCCGAGTTACCGTTTCCAGGATCACGGGATCTTCCTCCTCTCGCTCCTCCAAGAGGAAGAGGGCGGAGGCAGAGGACCTGGAGAGAGGAGAGGGGCAGCTCCTGGTGTCGGAGGAGGCCACGGCCAGTGGAGCCGTCACCATATCACCGACTGACATGGACGGAAACGCAGTCACACTCACCAACGACACCGAGCAGGTTCGGACTCAACTCGTCCACTCAGCCCGGCAGCTGGTCATTATTTAATCAGTTAAAGAAGAAGCAGAATATGAAAGGCTTATTTTAGGTTGGACTTATTCCACCTTTTGAGGTACGTCATAACGGACACAAGTTCACTGGCGTTCTCTGATTACGTCTTCGTGGTGTTTTGCAGGACCAGCCTTTGGGCAACTGGAGATTGAAGAGACAGGTTGACGATGGGGAGGAAGTCGTCTACTCTCTCTCTCTCTCTCTCTCTCTCTCTCTCTCTCTCTCTCTCTCTCTCTCCTCCTCCTCCTCTCTCCTCTCTCTCCTCTCTCTCCTCCTCTCTCCTCCTCTCCTCCTCTCTCCTCTCTCTCTCTCTCTCTCTCTCTCTCTCTCCTCTCTCTCTTCCTCCTCTCTCTCTCTCTCTCCTCCTCTCTCTCTCTCCTCCTCCTCCTCCTCTCTCTCCTTCCTCTCTCTCTCTCTCTCTCTCTGTCAAGTTCAGCCCAAAGTTTGTCCTGAAGGCTGGACAGACCGTCACGGTGAGATGTCATCACGGAGTCGTGCATGTTTCCAGGAGACTTCATTGGTTTCTTCAGTTTACAATGCTCGTATGATTTTATATCCAGACTTAAAGGTTCAGTTCATCCAAAACGCAACACACACACAGTTTCTCACTGAACGTGATGTGTATCCGTGTTTTAACGATATGTTCTTCTACCTCTACACAACCAGGCCCTCCAGGAAACCCAGCGCAATAATTAACGCACATTCAATGGAGCTTGCAATTTATTTATTTTTAATTCCAGCAATTCTTCTGTGGAAAAAGCTCATCAGCAAAATCTGAGCTGAAAGTATTAACGTCATGAAGTAAATCTTTTCAAACAAAACTCTTTATTAACAACAATAACTAAATAAATAAAACTGTTCACCGGAACAAGCGGAGAAACAGGAAGTGACGGGGTTTGTGGGAAATGTGTTCTTCACATTAAAATGATGTGATTAAATGTTTGTGATCAGAGGAAGTGATTCCATATTACTGGATGTTAAATGAGTTTTCTCCACACGTCCAGTTGTCAGAGACGTCTCTTTGTTTGTTTCATCCAGCAGGTCTATGTGTTGAATGAACATGAATTAAACAGCATCTAAAGCTCTTATTTTGAAAGGCTGATGTAGTCCTTGTTTCTATATTCCAGTCACAGACGCTCTGTTCTGGAAACATACGCAGCTTTTAGGAAGTTCAGTAAAATATTTAATATAAGGTTAAAACTAAAACGCTTCTGTGATGTGCAGCAGGATTATTTTCACAGGATCTGATTAATATCATGGATATCATTAATTAATGCCTAAAAAGATTTCTACTTCTTTCTCGATTTGCAAATTTATTTTAATTCCTGCAATTTTAAGCTAAAAACTCACTTAAAACTCCACAAATTACATCTCAGTTTTAAAGAAAATCGGACACATCACAAAATCCCAAACAAACTGGAGGAAGGTAGAAACACGTTGATGAAGATCTCTGGAGAAAGCCATCAGCAGAAGGACCATCCTTTTAGATTTCCGGCTGCAGGGCTGACGGTAGTTTCAGACCGACGGGACGAATGAATGTGATTCCCAACTGGGACAGTGATGAGCTGAGCGGGGACTAAAAGTTCCTCCCGGTTCTTTCTGTGCTGAGAACTGTTGGAAAGTTAAAGCACAAAGTAAATGTCCAGTGAAAATCATTGTGAATGTGCTTCATTTCAATGGTGCCGTCCAGGTAGTTGAGTTGTTCTGTTTGTGTGCAGGTGTGGTCTGCTGATGCCGGAGTGGCCCACGGTCCACCGTCCGACCTGCTGTGGAAGAGTCAGGCCTCCTGGGGCACAGGAAGTGACATACTGACCTCTCTGGTGGATGCTGATGGAGAGGTACGACAGGTCACAGCTGCTGTTAACCTGCTTCTGTAGAGAAACCGGAGCAGAGAGGAGTCGAGGCCTCCGAGAGGCTCCTCATGTCCTCCCCTGAACTCCTCTCATGTCCTCCCCTGAACTCCTCTCACGTCCTCCCCTGAACTCCTCTCATGTCCTCCCCTGAACTCCTCTCATGTCCTCCCCTGAACTCCTCTCATGTCCTCTCACGTCCTCCCCTGAACTCCTCTCATGTCCTCCCCTGAACTCCTCTCATGTCCTCCCCTGAACTCTTCATGTCCTCCCCTGAACTCCTCTCATGTCCTCCCCTGAACTCCTCTCACGTCCTCCCCTGAACTCCTCTGATGGTGCATCATGTGTTCTGAGTCATGTGCTGCCTGTCCTGCAGGAGGTGGCCAGGAGGAGCGTCACCAAGACTCAGGTGGAGGTTGAAAACGGAGAGGAAGAGGAGGAAGTGGCACAAACGGTGACTACACTCATTTTTCCTGTCAGATTTACGCGTGAAAAAAACCCACAAAACATTTTCATTGATTTATTGTTTTATTTTTGTGTCTGCTGACTGCAGCTTGTTTTTTATTTGTTGTTCTTCATTACTTTGTTGTTCATTAGAGTGAAAATCAGCACATTAATGATTAGTTTCTGTATTTTCATTTACGTTCTTCTCAGTTATTTTTTAATACTTTTTGATATGGATATACTGCATCATGTCTTTATATCGGAGGTGTTCACATCATATCCTTCATAGTCGTCTGGTGGTACACAGAACAAACCACAGGAATATGTTAATCATACTCAATACTTGCTTATATATAAAACTATAACTATATATAGTTAAAATTAATAATGAAATAGTTTTCAGTATTTTGACATATATAGTTATTGTTATTGTACCCTGAAATATGGTGATTTTTCAAACCAATCTACATTTTAAAATATTTTATCAACATTTCCTCCATAATAGTTTGTACTGTAACACACACACACACTCAGATACACGCACACACACACTCTCTCACACACACACACACACACGCACACACACACACACACACACACACACAGACTCAGATACACGCACACACACACTCTCTCACACACACACTCACACACACATCAGCTACCACTCAGTTCTCTTATTTTATGGTTTTAAAAACCTTTTCTGTGTTTTTTAGATGGAATCAATAGAAGTTTAAATAAAGAATGTTTTCTGGTAACGACCTTTCTGTGTCCAACAGGGGAAGGTTTCGTCCAGAGAGTGTACCGTCATGTGAAACCTTTCTGTCACGTCGATGGATCCGACTCACCTTTTATATTATTTTGTCTCAGACATGATCGTCTACATCGCCTCATTATTTGGTGTTTTTATTCTTCAAGACTATATGAGAATGTTTCTGAATGATGGACTTTGCTGCCCTCCACATTTATGGAACTACTTTAAAGGTTACTAACAACGTCCACATCAGCTGGTGGATCCAAACCGTGGATGTCTCCTTCCTGTTAACACTTTAGACACGTCAATCATTCATTCTGCTGGCTTGTCAGCATTTTACCTTCATCCTTAAAGCACAGCACAGTACACACAGTGTACCCGGTGTACACACGGTGCACCCGGTGTACACACGGTGCACCCTGTGCACACACAGGGTACCCTGTACTCGGTACACTGTGTACTCAGAACGGTTTACACACAGTACTGTATACTCAGTACTGTGTATACACAGTATAATGTATACCACCAGTGTATTTGCCTCCAGACTCTCTGAATGTGTTTCCTGTGCCGTGATGTTTCCTGCAGTGTGTTGAGGTATTCAGATTCTGTAACTGCAGCAACAGACCGACTGCCGTCGAACAGAAACCCTGCAGCTGCATTTGGACTGAACATTTGAACTCTGGAAGAAGCAGTCGTCTCTCTGCTGCCTTAGTCAGGTCAGTTTGTTGTACTATGAAAAGCAGACTTGTCTCATCCACGTGAGACGCTTCAGTGAAGACCAAGTTGGTCAGCAGTGGCCAGTAGGATCACAGTGATGCGTCGGCATGAAAAGCTCTCGTGCACACTAAACTAATGGTTTTCCAGTTTAGTCCAACCATCCAGTGTTGTGGGCTCTTACAGCCTGTCAGGTTGTTTTTCTTTCTGTGGTTGAAAGGTCTTGTGATGAAGAGCCTGTTTCAGTGTCTGAGCCACAGACAGAAGGAAAGGAAAGGATGATGAATGGCGCTGGATTGGATCACCCGGAGGGACACGGTGTTCTGTGATTGGTCAGCTGGTTCCTCTGCCTTACATCCCATCCCAGGAAGTGTCCCTCCTGCTGATCCACTTTGGCACCAGCCAAAAATGAAATTTAGCTTTATCAGTCAATCATGTGACGTAGTTTAGAAAGAAGCAGACGGCTGTTGTTGGATCGGTCCGTTTACACCTGTTGACCCGGTTAGCTGGTTCTGTCAGGAATGTTTCTCAAGACATGGCTCTGTTGGAATCACAGTGATCAATGCAGCGCTGCTCCTCTGCCAGCAGGTGGAGCGCTTTCCTGGTGGAGGTGGGTTTGGTGCTCTGCTGAAAAAGCTTTTTTTAATCTGAATTGTTAAACTGACAACACTTCCTCCGTGCTGAGGTCCGCGCAGTAAAAGCAGCTCCTCTCCGTTACGGTGTGCGAGGTCATTTCCTGCCGGGGCTTCTCGGGGAACTCACTTCTTGTGTGTTTGTTTGCTGTGCTTGATATTACTAGGTTGTTGTTGTTTTTTTGGTTTTTTTTTAGTTCTTGTCTATATAATCAGTTTGTTAACATGAACTTTTTTCATTTATTATTTAGTATCTTGGCGTTGTGAGGCGGTTCAGGTGTTGGTGACCTAGATAGAGAAGAAAACTGATTGGATCAATACGTGAAGAGTTTCAAATGAAAATGGGTTTCTAAATTTCTAAAAAAAATAAATAAAAAAAAACACTGACGGGTACAAACCCTTGAACACCTGAACCCTTCATGTCCTGGATGACTCGGTCAGAGTTCTCCCACACGGACCCCCGGTTCTTTTGAGAGCTTTTAATACCCAGGTTTTAAGAAGCAGACCTGGTCTTTCATGAGGGGGCTCAGGCCAAATATCAGTTGTCATCATGATAATCTGTTCAACTACTTTTTGTACACAATAAATGTTTTACATATAGATACTCTGTATCTGTTGTTATTTATCCGTAAACTGTCTCCTGTCCATGTCCATGTCTCCTGTCCAGTCTCTCCGTGCTGCTTTCAGTGATCTAACAAACCCAGTTGGTATCAAAGATCCAGTGTTTCCTGAAAACCGTCCCAGTGCAGCTGTGAGAGAAGACGGAGACGACGGTCGGCCAATCGGATCAGCCCGACGCTCGTCGTGATGGTGCGTTTGAGTTGCTATGGAGACGACCGTCATCGTCGAGTTCACGCTCGCGGGAAGTAAAGCTGATTCCGGCTGCCGGCCTGACAGGAAGTAGAGAGACGAAGGTCCTCGTCCATCACATCTGATCTCAGACTGTTGGTTCTCTCATTGGAACCCTGAACAGCTCTGAGATCAGTCTGACTGCAGCCTGCACATCACAGAACCAGCTTTACATTAGGAACCATGTGGTGTTCAACACCTGCTGGAGTCCAGGAATCAGGACCTGTAGATACATGCTGCACAACATCAGGACAATACGTCCTCTTTTCACTCAGAAGGAGGTCCAGGCTCTGGTCCAGGTTCTGGTCCAGGCTCTGGACTCCTGGCTCCTAAATAGTAGAATGAGCTCCCCACTGACATCAGGACAGCAGAAACTGAACATCTTCCACCACAAACTAAAAACACACCTCCTCTTCCTCCTCATCCTCCTCCTTTACCTTGAACAGTAGAACTTTAGTATCTTCAAATAGAACTTACTAATAGAACTTTGTAGTTTGGCTTTCTTGAAGAAATTGTATTTTCTTGATTCCTGTTCTGGTTTTGTACCCTCATGTTGAAATGCACTTATTGTAAGTCTTTGGATAAAAGAGTCAGATAAATGTAATGTGTGTGTGTGTGAGAAGGAGGACAGGACGGTTTGTGTGCTGAGATCCTGATGATCTACAGATGATGAAGCAGCTGGTGTAGAGGCACCTGCTGCTGCTGATGATGATGATGATGATGATGATGACCTCCATCTCCTGATGTTCATTGATCATATTTTATCTGATATTTGTACATGTGAGCTTCAACAGCTGCTCTAAATGATGATGGTGCCAGTTTGGAGCTTCTTCCAATGTCAAACTACAACGTTCATGTTTTTACCAACAAATAAGTAAAGCCAGACTGTAAACAACCAAGAGGTGGATCTCAAACCTGTAAACAAACAAGAGGTGGATCTCAAACCTGTAAACAAACAAGAGGTGGATCTCAAACCTGTAAACAACCAAGAGGTGGATCTCAAACCTGTAAACAACCAAGAGGTGGATCTCAAACCTGTAAACAAACAAGAGGTGGATCTCAAACCTGTAAACAACCAAGAGGTGGATCTCAAACCTGTAAACAACCAAGAGGTGGATCTCAAACCTGTAAACAACCAAGAGGTGGATCTCAAACCTGTAAACAAACAAGAGGTGGATCTCAAACCGGCTTCACAGCTGACATTACACACACAACAACTATTCAGACTGAAGACCCTCCTCCTCCTCCTCCTCCTCATCAGGACTTTATCAACTCATTTCTCAGAAAATGTTGTTTATTTGAGCTTGTATGTGTTTTTATTGCTCTCATCCTGAGATAAGGTGCAAAGTCAGAACTCAGTACATATTTCATGACAAGCAGACATCTTTTCTATTTCAGCCATCAAACTCGCCTGTTAGAGATTTATTTGTTAACGTCACTCTGTCATCTCCAAACACAGTGAACGTTGTCTTTTTGAAACAGTTCTTCCATGGTTTGTCTCTAAGCACCAACATGTGGAACAAACTGGAAATATTGGTTCCTTCACATTTTATTTTTTTTCTGATGATCTGATTTGATGAGAGCCCAAAAGCCATCTCGTCTCTTTGTGTCCTTTGTCTTCGGTGTCCCTTTCTCCTGTTTAGCCACAGTTGTCTTCCACTGAATTGTTGCTTGCTGTCTTCTTCCACGTTAAAGATACTGAGGAACGACGTATGACATCAGCTTGAGCTTGTGACATCACAAACTTAGGGAAGTCCAAACAGCACAGATGCTGAATACAGGCGTGATGAGTCCGACCTCAGGTGGAGACAAAGCTCAGCAGCGTCCAGGACACGTCCCAGCTGTCCA
>NW_027210820.1:265000-302500 GCF_029030835.1 Brachyistius frenatus | reverse complement strand
CTGACCTGCAGAAACACCACCTGACCTGCAGAAACACCACCTGACCTGCAGAAACACCACCTGACCTGCAGAAACACCACCTGACCGCCTTCTAAACGTCCAGCAGACTGAATGTTTGTCTCTTTGGATGTTGAAGAGAGTTGTTGCGTTTGTCCCCTCCATTAAAACAGGTGCCAGGACTGTATATATATATATATATATATATATATATATATATAATGTTTGTACGGTGCATTCACAGGTGAGACAAAGATGATCTGACTCTTGTGTTCGTGGGAGAGGCTCCACCTACTGAAGTTAAATGGCGGTAAGGAAGCTGATGAGATGAAGCGTGAGGTTTGATTCAGTCACTTCACTTTTCATGGTGCTGCAGGATATGAAGGAACAGGGAGAAAGGGTCAGCTGATGCCAGCTTTGGAGAACTTCTGTGATTTTTGGGAGGCTGATGGATGCCGATCAGAATGATTGATTATTGATGATTCATTCGTTTCCTCCCAGAGTTTGGAACTGAAATCTGGAGACAAGTAGAAGCCTCACCGGGAGACAGAGCCTAAGGTTTCTCTTCTTTCTTTGTATTCCTGTTATTCGTTGTGCTGACTTCAGAACTCACGACTCACTAAAACACTTTGTTGTTTTATTTAGAACCCATTTGACAATACAATTCTATCACATACAAATAAAAGTTGTATTCTTCCATCTTCTTTCTGGTGTCATCATGCGTTTGGGTCCCAGTGAACTGTACAGTATATGATCTGACTAAATAGAGCCTCAGCAGATGGGCGGGGCCCTGGTCCTGGACCCTGGTCCTGGACCCTGGTCCTGGACCCTGGTCCTGGACCCTGGTCCTGGACCCTGGTCCTGGACCCTGGTCCTGGACCCTGGTCCTGGACCCTGGTCCTGGATCCTGGTCCTGGACCAAAACCCTCAGTTACCAGCAGTCAAACTACCGGAGGACAAACTCACATTTTCAGGAAGGACCTCAAACAAAAAGCAAGGCCCTCGACGTCATGTGGAAAACACATCTGGGTGTTCTCACTTATGAGAAGGAAAAGGTTTAATGTTATTAATGAGATGTTTCCTTTATTTAAGAGTTTTAGATCTAAAGCTGAGGGATCATTACACGATGAAGCTCCGTCAACAGGACTTCACTTTCATTCTACAGTTAAAAATGTTTCCTATAAAAACTAACTTTCTACATATCCCCTGACGTAGGCAGTTTTGTGTGCACATAATGTTCATTTGAAAAAACAGAGAAGGTGTTTCCGGTTTGGATCAGGCAGTGACGTCAGGGGAGAATCACCTGACCGTTCCAGTGCTACACAGGAAGAGGGCTGTCGGATTCAACATGGCGGCCGTCTGCTGATACAGGAGGAGCTGCCTGAAGCGATGAAACAGTGAGAGTCGAAGCGGCGGACAGGTACTCGGTTCGGTGTGTTGCTGGTTCTGACCCGGTCCGACATGGCCCAGTGTGTTCAGTCGGTGCAGGAGTTCGTCCAGGACTCGTTCGTCCCGATGGTGGCCGTCTTATGCAGCGACGAGGCGGAGAGAGTGACTCGCAAGAACAACCTGAGTTTCACGGAGCTGCTGCGGCCTTTCTGCAGACTGACGTCCGAAGGTAGGAGCTTGTTTCCGGCCAGCAGAGGTCCCGACTGGCGGCCTGCTGACTGTCCCGGACCCTGGAGAGGAAGGCCCGACATCTGCGGCCTGACCCGCTAGCAGGCGGCTAGCAGCCCGCAGTGAGACGGAGCAGCTGCGGGGGACAGGAGTGGGACAGGGGGGACAGGGGGGGGACAGACGAAGTCCACACCTGATACCCGAGAGGGGAAATAGAGAACCCTGACGTTTGAAGGCTGGTCTCCAGGACAACATGGACACGGAGCCGCTCTGTCACAACCAGGGGGACAGGAAGGAAGCTGATTGGCTAATTGGGCTTCTGAAGGAGGGATACCGGGACATAGACCGTGTCCTAGATACCGGGACATAGACCGTGTCCTAGATACCGGCACATAAACCGTGTCGTAGGTACCGGGACATAGACGGTGTCCTAGGTACCGGGACATAAACCGTGTCCTAGATACCGGCACATAAACCGTGTCGTAGGTACCGGGACATAGACGGTGTCCTAGGTACCGGGACATAAACCGTGTCCTAGATACCGGCACATAGACGGTGTCCTAGATACCGGGACATAGACCGTGTCCTAGATACCGGCACATAGACGGTGTCCTAGATACCGGGACATAGACCGTGTCCTAGGTACCGGCACATAGACGGTGTCCTAGGTACCGGGACATAGACGGTGTCCTAGGTACCGGGACATAAACCGTGTCCTAGGTAACGGGACATAGACCGTGTCCTAGATACCGGGTTATAGACCGTGTCCTAGGTACCGGGACATAAACCGTGTCCTAGATACCGGGACATAAACTGTGTCCTAGGTACCAGGATATAGACCGCGTCCTAGATACCGGTCCACACAGAGACATAAGCTGCGTCCTAGATACCGGTCCACACAGAGACATAAACTGCGTCCTAGACACCGGTCCACACAGAGACATAAACCGCATGCTAGATACCCGTCCACACAGAGACCAAGACATAAACCGCGTCCTAGATACCCGTCCACACAGAGACATAAATCACATCTTAGATACCGGTCCACTCAGAGACATAAATCATGTCCTAGATACCGGTCCACACAGAGACCGAGACATAAACCGTGTCCTAGATACCCGTCCACACAGAGACCGAGACATAAACCGCGTCTTAGATATCGGTCCGAGAGAGACCAATACATAAGCCGCGTCCTACATACCAGTCCACACAGAGACATAAACCGCATCCTAGATACCGGTCCACCCAGAGACCAAGACGTAAACCGCGTCCTAGATATTGGTCCACCCAGAGACCAAGACAAACCGTGTCCTAGATACCGGTCCACACAGAGACATAAGCCGCGTCCTAGATACCGGTCCACACAGAGACATAAGCCGCGTCCTAGATACCGGTCCACACAGAGACATAAACCGTGTCCTAGATACCGGTCCACACAGAGACATGAACCGAGTCCTAGATACCGGTCCACTCAGAGACATAAATCACGTCCTAGATTCCAGTCCACACAGAGACATAAATCACATCTTGGATACCGGTCCACACAGAGACCGAGACATAAACCGTGTCCTAGATACCCGTCCACACAGAGACATAAATCACATCTTGGATACCGGTCCACTCAGAGACATAAATCATGTCCTAGATACCGGTCCACACAGAGACCGAGACATAAACCGTGTCCTAGATACCCGTCCACACAGACCGAGACATAAACCGCGTCTTAGATATCGGTCCGAGAGAGACCAATACATAAGCCGCGTCCTACATACCAGTCCACACAGAGACATAAACCGCATCCTAGATATCGGTCCACCCAGAGACCAAGACGTAAACCGCGTCCTAGATATCGGTCCACCCAGAGACCAAGACGTAAACCGCGTCCTAGATATCGGTCCACCCAGAGACCAAGACGTAAACCGCGTCCTAGATATCGGTCCACCCAGAGACCAAGACGTAAACCGCGTCCTAGATATCGGTCCACACAGAGACATAAACCGTGTCCTAGATACCGGTCCACTCAGAGACCAGGACATAAACCGTGTCCTAGATACCGGTCCACTCAGAGACCAGGACATAAACCGTGTCCTAGATACCAGTCCTCTCAGTAGACCCGAGAGCATCATTATGCTGCGATGGCAGCAGCCGGCTCTTTACTTATTGTGAATAATAAATATAATAATGTAAAAAAGATGTGAGTAACGCTGAATATCTTAATATCTGTCATGTCCACGTCTTGTTTAGTTTGGGTACATCATGTGTAGATATCTATCACACCAATATTATCATGAAGGATTTGATGTGGAGGATTTGTACGACACATATCTGTTGGATTTTGATCCCCGCAGTGATTTTCATATTTGGCCCTCCTGCTGTTGAAGTTCAGTAGCCGTACCCGAGAAGAGCTGCAGCCACAAGGAGGCTAACGGACTAAATTGAGATTTCTTTTGAGGTTTCAAACCGTAGCCGAAGACAGTGAGAGACTGTTTTCTGAGTGAAATGCAGTGACAGAGTTCTTGTCTTCTTTCCTTTTTTTTTTTTGCAGGTCACATCCGGGATCCCAACAACCAGGTTCAGGCTGTGAAGAACCTGAGAATCTGCGTCAACAACGTGGTGACGAGTCCGAGCCCAGCATCTGCTGCCCTGAGCCCCGCCCAGCGCCGACTGCTCAATGAAGTGGTGTTGTCCTGCCAGCCACAAGAGGGCGCTGGCACTAATGTCCTGACAACAGGAGACTATGACCTCAACGTCAGTGGTAAGCTCCAGAAGGACATGTTGGAAAATATCAATATTCTAACAAACACAGAACACAATCATTTTTGTAGTTATTATTTATTATTATTTAATTTAATTTCAATAGCCCCAAATCACAACACAAGTTATTTCAAAACAATTATCATCGTAAAGTCTTTACAACATTATAGAGAGAGACCCAACAGTTTAACAATTTCCAAAGGAGCGACAGCTGGAGGGAAAAACTCCCGTTTAACAGGAAGAAACCTCCAACAGAACCAGACTCAGAGGCTGGAGAACAGCTGCTGTTGGAGTAAGGGGAGAGCGGAGAGAGAAAAGAACAGCATAGCGACACAACACATAATAAACAGTGGGCAGGTTGCCAGTTACCACCGATCAAAAACATGCAGCTGCAGAGGAGGGAGAGACGAACCACAGGAGAGGGAACACAAAGGTAGTTCATTGCATTTGTGCCATATAAATATATGGAGATTGAAAGGGAAAGGAGAAGAGCTCAGTGCATCATGGGAGATTCCCCAGCAGCCTAGACCTATAACAGCATAACTAACCTGAGCCAGCTCTAACAATAGGCTTCATCAAAAAAGGAACATTTGAATCTTGGTCTCAAAAGTTAGAGAAGGTTGTCCCCTCAGACACTAGGGAGGAAAACTTAGTTTTAACAGGAAGAACCCAGAGTGAGCTGAGGAGCCTGAAAGATGAAGGCTCAGCTTCTCAGTCGGCTTCTTGGATACTCTGGAACCACAAGCCCTCTGTTAGGATGACACTGCAATGTAAGATCTTTAAAATATGATTGAGCTTGGCCATTAAGAACTTTGTATGTAAAGAGAAGAGTTTAAAATTCTAGTCCTGATTCAACAGGAAGTCCACCGTGTGTTGTTGTTAAACCCGGTCAGTACCCTCGCTGCAGCGTTTTGGATCATCTGAAAGATTTCGCAGAGTTACTGAACCATCCTGATGATAACGATTACAATAGTCCAGCCTTGAGGTAACAAATGCAAATGAGTTCCAGCTTCACTGTGAGACAGGATGTTTCTGATTTTGATGAAAGATGTGAATTTATGTGTGAATTAATGAATCCTGCTAAAAAAAATTAGATTCCTCACGGCGGTGCTGGACGCCAGGACAATGTGGACAACAGACATGTGACTGAGATGTTGGAGTGAAAATCTTTGGTGGCATTTAAAAGAAGCAGTGGGAGCATGAAAGCAGGATATGAGCAAGCTGTACACCAAAAGCAGGCAAAGTTCTCAAAGAGAGACGTGTCAGAAGGTTTTTGAGAAATCATTTTCTTTTGTGGGTCTTTTTTGGGAAGTTTGTCTCTTCAGTAAGTGGTGAGCTTATCAGAAATGTCATATATTCAATTCAATTCAATATGATAATCACCCGACTGTCCTTCCAGTGTCGGGGCTTGAATATTTCTGATTGCAACTGTGTGGACTGGAAATGAAGATATCCAGTCCAGGGGGATTATGTGAGATAATATGACAGGATTGAAATGTGAATAATGATTTTACAGAGTTACTGTTCTCTTTAAGTTAAACTGACGCTTCATAAAGCTGCAGTGACATTTACAAACTGATTGTCGGCTGTCAGATCTCCATAACAATTTTCCCTCGATCATCTGTAAAGTTGAACTCTAATACTAACACGAGCCCCTGCTCTCTGCTTCCACCTATCAGATGACTCTTTTAAAGCTAGCCTCCCCTGGTACAGTGTCTGGAGAGAAACACGCTTGGAGATCAACTCCTCCAAGTACCACACAGGTATCACTGTCTGCTGCTCATGTGTGGATAGTCGTAGACCTCTGAGCCCTGCTCCTCTCCTCCTCCCAGTAGCTGTGTAGTCTTTGTGCTGGCTGCTTTTTCATTGTACTGAGATCAGAAGTATGAATTCAATGTATATTACGATAAAGGGTAAAAAGAGTACATGACAAAAAGAAAAAGAAGAGAATGAGATCATCATTTATCAGCTTTATTTAAATTTATTTTAACCAACTAGATTTTTCTTTTCATTCCTCATCATATTCCTCTCTAAACAATCCTTTAAATGTACCTTCAACTGTGAATGAGTTTGCAAAGTCTGTTTCAATGTGAAAGCTATGAATTACTTACCTAATAATTATGGTGTTACCTCAGATGATGGTTTACAGGATCTGTACGTGATAAATCCATGAGGCTATAAATAAGATCAGCCTTGTGTAATGGTTGCCTGTAAAGTAATATAAAGTGTACACAGTATATGTATTTACATATATGCACACACTACAGGTCAAATGTTTTCCAAAACTTCCATGGTTCCAGTTTTTGTTGAAATTCATGCAGTTTAATTTTGCAGCCTGATATCAGGCCGAAAGCATCGCAAAAAAACAAAACAGCGATTTTTTTTTTTGGGGGGGGGGGGTTGAGAGAGATTTGGAGTTTTCTAAAACTTTTGACCAGTTTCATGTACTCTTGTGGATTAATTTGTTGGTACCCTCCCATGATCTTGTTGGAGGACCAGTACCTGTAACGGAGACAGCTTTGGGACACTGGGCCCTGATAGTCTTCAGATTTCATTGAACTGCACAGATTCAACACTGAGCTGATGGGACTTTACCAAGAAGCTCCAGTTTGTCTCATCTGTCCAAAGGAAGTTCTCCCAGAAGCACTGTGGCTTATCATTATGCATTTGAGAAAATTCTAGTATTTCTTTGTTCAGTTTTTCTTCCAACAGTGGAGATCTCCTGGCTTTCCTCCCATGGAGCCCACTGCTGCTCAAAAAGCAGATCAGAAGCCGACGTAGCGACACCTCAGACTTCCACTTCAAAGTTCTGCTTGGTCCGTTGTGGACCATCAGCACCGTCCTCTTGTTCAGTCTGGGCTCCACGTTCCTCCTGCAGCTGCATCAGACAGTTTGACTCCAGTCCCATGGACCTGAAACTGGTTCCTAGTATGTGCAGCTGTAGTCTCAGGAACATGAAGCTGTTTGGAGATGAAACTCTTCCAGCCTTGAACATGCTGAGAGATCATTTTCACTCATCTCCTCAGACTGATCTCCTATTTCTCTTCTTTTTTTTTTTTCTGGTCGTACCAACAAATCTGTCAGGGCCGTTTCAAGATAAAATTGTCTTTGTTCACTTGAGAAAAACTGTTTTAATTTCATCATTTCTCAGGAGGAATAAAAATTAGTTTTATATGAACTGTTAAAGGTACCAACATATTCATCCACAATTGTGTGTGTGTGTATATATATATAAATATATATGTGTGTGTGTTTGTATATGAATGTGTACTGTACATACATAGATAAGCTGGATGTATAACGTATAGTAGGAGGTAATGGCTGATGGTTGTTTGTTGGATGAAACTGTTTCTTATTTAGTTTTTCTGTTCCCAGTAACGACGCCGTGGTTTGAAGCCTACAGGGAGAACTTCCTGCAGTCGATGCCTGCTGCCGACCACGAGTTCCTCAATCACTACCTTGCCTGTATCCTTCTGAAAGCACTCAGATCTGGTCACGGGTCAAGTTGGCATGCAGCATTGGCTCATTTCAGGTCCAGCGATACCGGTGTAACAAATGATAATGTCGCAGTGGGTTTCTCAGACAACACCGGTAAATTAACACGACAGACTTTTATTAGTGAAGGCAGTTTAAAACAACATAAATAACCCCCTGCTCATCCTGCTGCAGCTGACACACAAACCGGGCCTGTTGGCATCATTCATGTCCCAGACTCCATTTTACGGTGAGGGTGTTGTGTGCTATGCGTTCACTTTAGCAGAACTTGGGGGAAGTAACCTTGAAGTCTGAAAAACCCACTGAGAGGAGATGGTGAGGGAAACGTAAAGAGGTTTGAACAGACAGGTCTGTAACAGATGTATTTACATAAAAAAATATGACCAGTAGTCTGAATCTCCTGTCAATCACCTCAAAGCCGCTGAAATAATGATTATTTTAGCAGTTAGCAAATGATTCCAGGTGTCAGATGTTTCATGTTGGTAAAATGTGATTAGTGCACAGAAAAATTCATGACTGTGTCCCTTCAATAGAGGAGCACTCCGACAAAACAAAATCCATTTCTTTTAACTCCAACCCACTCACAGTTAGAGCTGGATGATCAACTGGGTTTTTAAAGCTTTCAAAATGTATCTTCTCCACTTCCTTTTTCTTCTTCTTTATTCATAGTAATACTAGTCAGTAGCTCCCAGTGTAACTGTGGGAGCAGAGCCTTCTATGATGGCCGTTGTGTCCTTGACTTTGTGCGTCCGACAGGCCTGCTGGTGGTGTCCTCCACGGAGGCCGTCCCCGTGGAGCAGTTCCTCAAGCTCTCCCAGGAGCAGCACAGGATTCAGCACAGCGGAGAATACACGAACCCCAAGTGGTTCATCCCCAACACACTCAAGTACTACGTCCTACTGCACGACATGAGCGAGGCGGATGAACAGAGGTAGGCACTGGAAGGAGCTTCTTTGTGTTCAGCTGCAGTCACAATTGGTTCTTCCTCATGTTCTCGTCCTGAAAACGGATAATCTAATTCTAAACAGAACTATTAAATATGCTGCTGTTTTTGTGATGCTCTGGTAAGAGTAAACTCTATTGTGTTGAATCTGTGGTCTTCCTTCCATCTCCAGGGCAGATGCAGTTTATGAGGACATGAAGCAGAGGTATGGTCCTCAGGGCTGCTACCTGTTGAAGATGAACTCCCGCACCGCCTCAGCTGAGGAGGATGAGCAGATCCCCGACCCCTGGAGTCAGTACCTGCACAAGAACAATCTGCGTAACCAGGTAGGCCCTGGAGCTTCCTGCACATGCACTGACTAACCGTGGACCTGCATCACTAGCTGGTATAAAGAGAGTAAATCAGCAGAAAATACGAGGCTCTGAAAAAGGGCCAAGAAAACAGAAATTACAAGTTTATTCAATGATAAAAATCCTCTTGGGTACTACACAGAATTTTAACATCAATGCTGTGGAGTTCGGACAAAAAAGTATATTATTGTATCCTCACCCATTTCACTCCTGCCTTCTTAGAATGAATACACCCCCCCCCCCCCAAAAAAAAAAAAAAGTACTACATATGTGGGAGGAGTGAATGGTGATGGACTTGGATTTGTGATCAACCCAAACATTTGTGCGTTCTATCACCTGAGGAGACAGGCGTCGACCTGACCATTGCTCTGTTGTGTGCTGCCAGAGATGTTCCTTTATTAACGTGGCGACTGTTACTGCAGGATGCGTTTGATGAACTGGCTGCAGCTGCGAATGATGCTGCTGACGAGAACAATGTCAGTGCAGCTGAACTGGACTGCAAATACCCTGCAGAGAAAGGTGAGAGTTCAACACTTCTGAGACGTTCCCTGTTTGGTCACAGATGTACTCGCTTTCATTGCCATGGTTACAGGTATAGTCATTTCCGTTACCATGGATACAGGTGTACTCGCTTTTGTTGCCGTGGTTTCATGTATACTCACTTTGTTGCTGTGGTTGCAGCTGTTTTCACTTTCATTGTCGTGGCTACAGGTTAACTCACTTTTGTTGCTGTGGTTACAGGTTAACTCACTTTTGTTACAGTGGTTTCATGTATACTCACTTTTGTTGGTTTGTAGTTTGGGGCTGAGATCAAATATCCAACACTTCAACTTAAAAATAATCCAGTTATTGTAAAATGAATCATGAAATATGTGCGTTATGTTGTCCAGTGATGTGCTCCATTTTGTTGTGTACTGGACACCATAGCGGCCCAATCTAAGGCCCATGGGCCAAGTTTGTCCCGCATCTTTTGTTTTTGGCCCATTTGACAAGCTGTTGCTTCATCTCCTTCTTCTAAAGTGCTGTAAAATCCTAACTTTAATGTTTATGAAATGTAACTTTTGTGCAGTTCATAATGTGATTTACTTCAGCCTGCAGCACAGTGCAGTTAAACCTAAAAAAGCATATTCAGTCAGAGCCCCCAAGTTATGAGCTGCCTGAGGAAATAAGGTCTGCAGAGTCAGTGACATCATTTCTCTCTTCTTAAAACATCCTGTTATCGGAGAGCCTTTGCTGATTTTAGTTGATTTTAGTGGTCAATTGTTATTTCTTTTAATTTGTTTTTATGGTCATTTTATCCGATCATTGTGTTGTTAAGGCTCGTTGGAATTCACGGGTTGTTTTATTTTAATGGCTTATTTTATGTGAATCCCTTTGTAACTTGAGATAGATAGATAGATAGATAGATAGATAGATAGATAGATAGATAGATAGATAGATAGATAGATAGATAGATAGATAGATAGATAGATAGATAGATAGATAGATAGATAGATAGATAGATAGATAGATAGATAGATAGATAGATAGATAGTTACTTCATTAATCCCACAAGGGGATTTTTTTTTTTGCTACAGCAGCATTATAGATACAGGAAAGAAATAAAACAACAGTAAAATATTAAATATAAAAATGCACAGTATATACAATAAATAGAATGAAATAAAATAGAATAATTAAATTAAAACTAACTAAACAATAGTGCAAAGATTTAAACAAACAAGAAAACAGACAACCAACGGTGTTATTGTTGTGTGATGGATTTTGCCAGAGAGGAGTTATTGTACAGTCTTATTGTAGTGGACAGGAATGATCTCCTGTATCCGGAATGATCTCCTGTATCAGGAATGATCTCTTGTATCTGATCTCCTGTATCAGGAATGATCTCCTGTATCTGGAATGATCTCCTGTATCAGGAATGATCTCCTGTATCAGGAATGATCTCCTGTATCTGGAATGATCTCCTGTATCTGGAACGATCTCCTGTATCTGGAATGATCTCCTGTATCAGGAATGATCTCCTGTATCTGGAATGATCTCCTGTATCAGGAATGATCTCCTGTATCAGGAATGATCTCCTGTATCTGGAACCATCTTCTGTATCAGGAATGATCTCCTGTATCTGGAATGATCTCCTGTATCAGGAATGATCTCCTGTATCTGGAATGATCTCCTGTATCTGGAATAATCTCCTGTATCTGTCCTTGTGACAGCAGCTGGAGGAGTCTTTTGGAGAACGTCCTCCTCTGTCCCTGCAGCAGGTGGAGAGGGTGGTCTGGATTATCCAATATGGATAATAGTTTCCTCAGCGTCCTCCTCTCCACCACCTTTTCCAGGCTGTCCAGATTGCAGCCAATGATGGAGCCGGCCTTCTTAACCAGTTTGTTAAGTCTGTTGGTGTCTCCGGCTCCAATGCTGTCCCACCTCTCTCCACCTCTCCCCCCCAGCAGACTACTGGAAGTACAGTTCACTGGCCACAACAGACTGGTAGAACATCTCCAACATCTTGCTGCACACATTGAAGGATCGAAGTTTCCTCAAGAAAAAGAGTTGACTCATCACCTTCTTGTAGACAGCATTGATGTTGGTCTTCCAGTTCAGTCTGTTGTCATGGAGACACCAGGTACTTGTACTCCTCCACCATGTCCACCTCCTCTCCCAGAACTCTCAGCGGTTGTGGAGCCGTCGTCTTCCTCCTGAAGTCGACCACCATCTCTCTGGTCTTGGCCACGTTCAGGAGGAGGTGATTTCTACCCGCCCACTCCACAAAGTCCTCCACTACTGCCCTGTACTCCTCCTCCTGTCCATCCCTTATACACTGTCCACTGACTCCTCCTCCTGTCCATCCCTTATACACTGTCCACTGACTCCTCCTCCCGTCCATCCCTTATGCACCGACCACTGACTCCTCCTCCCGTCCATCCCTTATACACCGTCCACTGACTCCTCCTCCCGTCCATCCCTTATACATCCTACCACTGCAGAGTCATCAGAGAACTTCTGCAGATGTCTTGACTCTGAGTTGTTCTGGAAGTCAGTGGTGTATAAGGTGAACAGGAAGGAGACAGAACAGTTCCCTGAGGAGCTCCAATACCACTGACCACCGTATCAGACAGCACACTGCCCAGACGGACAAACTGTGGTCTGCCTGTCAGGTAGTCAGTGATCCAGGAGATGGTGGACGTGTCCACCCCCTCTCACTCTCAGCAGCAGTGGTTGGATGGTGTTGAATGCACTGGAGAAATCAAAGAAAGTGATTCTCACAGATTCACCGGTTCCATCCAGGTGAGACTGAGCTCGTTGCAGCAGGTAGATGATGGCGTCGTCCACTCCCACATGAGGCTGGTACGCAAATTGCAGCGGGTCCAGAGAAGATTTCACCAGCGGCCTGAGGTGGGCCAAGACCAGCCTCTCCAGCACCTTCATCACATGAGATGTGAGGGCAACCGGTCGGTAGTCGTTGAGGCCAGATGGAGTCGTCTTCTTAGGGACTGGAACCAGGCAGGACGTCTTCCACAGCACCGGGACCTCCTCCTGCTTCAGGCTCAGGTTGAAGAGGTGTTGTAGGACCTCATCCAGCTGGACGGCGCAGATCTTCAGGACCACGGGGCTGATGCCGTCAGGTCCTGCAGCCTTGCGCTGGTGGAGTCTCTCCAGCTGTCTCCTAACCTGGCCAGTCGTCACAGAGAGAGGGGGGTGTTATGGCGTCGATGGTGGAACAGCCCTTTGAGATTGAGGGCTCTGTGCAGTTCACCACCAGGGGGACAGGGGGGGGGAGGCAGCAGAGGTGTTTGGGAGGTGTAAGGTGTGGAGGAGACAGATGAGGGTGGTGAACTAAACCTGTTGAAGAAACAGTTGAGCTGATTGTTCCTCTCCAGATTCCCCCTGGTTGTTCCTCTCCAGGTTCCCCCTGGTTGTTCCTCTCCAGGTTCCCCCTGGTTGTTCCTCTCCAGGTTCCCCCTGGTTGTTCCTCTCCAGGTTCCCCCTGATTGTTCCTCTCCAGGTTCCCCCTGGTTGTTCCTCTCCAGGTTCCCCCTGGTTGTTCCTCTCCAGGTTCCCTCTGGTTGTTCCTCTCCAGGTTCCCCCTGGTTGTTCCTCTCCAGGTTCCCCCTGGTTGTTCCTCTCCAGGTTCCCCCTGGTTGTCTCTCTCTCCCCTTGAACCCAGTAATCTCCTTCATACCGGTCCACACCTCCTTCACGTTGTTCTGTTGGAGTTTGGCCTCCAGCTTCCTCCTGTAGGAGTCCTTGCACTCCCTCATCTTCTCCTTCAGGTGGCGCTGCACTCTCCTGAGCTCCTCCCTGTCCCCAGACCTGAAGGCTGCTTTCTTCTGATTAAGAAGCACCTTCAGGTCACTGGTGATCCACGGCTTGAGTGTCCAGTCTGGGATGGTACGGTGGTGTGTTCACAGAATCTGATGTATTCTGTGATGCAGTCCATCATGCTGTTGATGTCCTCCCCATGTGGTCCACACAGCACATCCCAGTACGTGGACTCAAAGCAGTCCTGCAGGGCATCTTTAGCCTCCTGTGTCCACCTCCTCAATATAGTTTATTATTGTTGTTATTATTATATTATTATTGATGAACAATGATGGTGTTCTCTCCTGCTGATGCTCGTGTGCTGTTACTGTGTCCTACATCATTCACTTTGTGCTGCCAGCCAAGACGAGAGATCGAAGCAGTGACACACTGACGAGGAAACATTTCGAACAAACCAGCAAGACGACTGTTTTTGACTAGAATTTCAGCAAAATAATAAAATGAATTACCCAGAAGTGTTTGAACTATTCTGACATTTTGTTTTTGAGTTAGAATGTAAATTTTTCATAATATACACTGCTCTAAAAAACTAAAGGGAACACTTAAACACACATCCTAGATCTCAATGAATGAAATGTTCCAGTTCAAATCTTTATTCATCACATAGTGGAATGTGTTGAGAACAAAACAACATCAGAATGATCAATGGAAATCAGAATCATTATCCATGGAGGTCTGGATTCAGAATCATACTCCAAATAAAAGTGTAAAAATCAGATCACAGGCTGATCCAACTTCTGTGGAGATTCCTGAAGACAAGTCCAAATGAGTCTCAGTAGTGTGTGTGTCCTCCACGTGCCTGTATCACTCCCTACAACGCCTGGGCATGCTCCTGATGAGACCACGGATGTTCTCCTGAGGGATCTCCTCCCAGACCCGGATCAAAGCATCGGTCCACTCCCGGACAGTCTGCGGTGGACGTGGCGTCGGCGGACGGAACGAGACGCGATGTCCCGGATGTGCTGGATTGGATTCGGGTCTGGGGGACGGACGGGCCGGTCCGGAGCGTCGACGCCTTCATCGTGCAGGAACCGCTGACACACTCCAGCCACATGAGGCCGAGCATTGTCCTGCATCAGAAGAACCCAGGACCCGCTGCACCAGCAGATGGTCTTCAACGGGTCTGAGGATCTCATCCCGGGACCTAATGGCAGTCAGGGTACTTCTGGCTAGCACACGGAGGGCTGCGCTGCCCTCCGAAGAAACGCCTCCCCGGACCGTCGCTGACCCGCCGCCGAACCGGTCCCGCTGGAGGATGTTGCAGGCAGCAGAACGTTCTCCACGGCGTCTCCAGACTCCGTCACGTCTGTCACATGTGCTCAGTGGGAACCTGCTCTCATCCGTGAAGACCGCAGGACGCCGACGGAGAAGCTGCTGATCTCGGTGTTCTCCGGTAAAGTCCGATCGCCCCGCACGGTGTTGGGCTGTGAGCACAGACCCCACTTGTGGACGTCGGGCCCTCGTACCGTCCTCATGGAGTCTGTTTCTGACAGTTTGAGCAGAAACATGCACATTAGTGGCCTGCTGGAGGTCATTTTGTAGGGCTGTGGCAGTGCTCCTCCTGTTCCTCCTTGCACAAAGGAGCAGATAGCGGTCCCGCTGCCGGGTTGTTGTCCTCCTACGGCCCCCTCCACGTCTCCTGGTGGACCGGCCCGTCTCCCGGTATCTCCTCCGTCCTCTTGACACTGTGCTGACAGACACAGCAAACCTTCTTGCCACAGTGTACATTGATGTGCCCTCCTGGATGAGCTGCACGACCTGAACAACTTCTGTGGGTTGGAGACACCTCATGCTCCCTCTAGTGGTGAGGACACTGGCAAAATGCAAAAGGGACCAACAATCATCCAGAAAGGACGAGGACAGAAATGGTCTGTGGTCACCACCTGCAGAACCGTTCCTTTATAGGGTTGTCTTGGTAATTGCCTCATTTCCACCTGTTTGTTCCATTTGTACAACAGCAGGTGAAACTGATCCACAATCAGTGTTGATCCAAACTGGACAGGTTGATTTCACAGAAGTGGGATTGATTGGAGTTACATTGTGTTGTTTAAGTGTTCCCTTTATTTTTTTGAGCAGTGTATATCACATTTTTATGACATGTAATAACATCACTTATTTGTGGCCCATGGCCCTCCATCAAGAATCTCCTGTATACAGTGCAGCGAGAGCTTAGATTTCACGTTGTCTCCTCCCAGACGGCGTGTCCGCTAGCCTGGACAGCCATCCTCTCCAGCTGGACACAGGAAGCAGCTCAGGCAGCCTGCAGACCCTCGGTGCTGTCAGCAGCGACCCGAAGAAAGGCAGCAGAGATCCGGAGAGCCTGGCGTCGGGGGCTGGAAGCCACGGGGCGTGTCTGACCCTGAATGACCACGACCACATCAGACAGTTTATCCAAGAGTTCACCTTCAGAGGCCTGCTGCCACACGTAGAGAAGAACATCAGACAGCTGAACGACCAGGTACGACTTCATCAGTTACAGACAGACAACAGGTGAAACAACAGTATGATAAATCTGAAGATGATAAACTGAATGTTCAGAGGAGGTTATACAACTGTTTTCATTTAGATGAAATGTAGTTTGTGCTGACAGGTGTTTGTTATTTGGCCCCCTGTCTGTGTAACACAATACAGCATTACTCGACCTCCAATGAAATGCAGGTTTAAAATAGACCACTGAATCATCACCTCAAAAATTATTCTAATAAAAAATTATAAAAAATAAAAACGGAAAATTATAACCTTCCTAAAGGTCTGAAGTGTTACAGGATTTTTGTGTTAGATTGCATGACTGTTGAACCTTAAAAATAATGTCAGAGATCATTCTGATGATTGTTTTGTGAGAGCAGCTCCAGGTGTTGATGGTGATGTCCCTCTGTGTCCTCAGCTGGTGTCCAGGAAAGGTCTGAGTCGGTCTCTGTTCACCGCGACCAAGAAGTGGTTCGGTGGAGGGAAAGTTCCCGAGAAGAGCATCAGTGAACCAAAGAGCACATGTGGCCTTTTGTAAGCTCCCCACACATAAACACCATGCAGCACCATGAACGCTGTGCACAGTGGGGGTTTGAATCTTTCCCCTCTGTGATGCCAGATATCCCCCAGAAGCCCCGGAGCTGCAGATCAGGAAGATGGCCGACCTGTGCTTCCTGGTCCAGCACTACGAGCTGGCCTACAGCTGTTACCACACTGCCAAGAAGGACTTCCTGTCCGACCAGGCCATGCTGTACGCTGCAGGAGCGCTGGTGAGATCACTCACACACACACTAACATTAACATTTAACATAAAACTAAACGGGTCACTTAAAACGGGTAAATCGAGCCAAAAAAGGGCTTCAGGTACAGTTTGATTCTTAACTTGTGCTTTTGGTTGAAAATTTGAATTAAAGATGTTGTGTGCGTCAGTCATGGTTCCCATGGGGTCAGGGAATTTAGTTTGCATGTTTAAATTTTAGTTTCCATGTATCAAATGTCATGTCTGCAGCTGTGATGTTAGTTATGTAGTTATTGTCAGTGTGTGTTTGGCAGCATTCGTGCTCACTGGCAGAAATAAAAAATGTACCTTATCAGGCTGCGAGCTGATTACTGTTATTCTTAGATCAGTTATTTTCCTCTGCAGCCAGTATTTAGACGTGGATTTAATTTGTTTTAATATTGAACAGATGAACGTGTGTCAACCTGTTTTTAACAGAAATGTGTTTGTTTCTTTTCTGCTCAGAACAACAGCAGCGTGTTTTTCTGTGAATGACAGTTAATGGAATTTTAGCTTTTTAGTCAGTGAAAGTCAAAGAATTGGACACTTTACTCAGTGACCCTTCGTGACTGGTTTTCACATTCATATCTAACACAATAAAGAGAATAAGACACCATGAACTACTGCTCTTACAGATCAAGTAAAGCTGGAGGCTGATTACTGATTCTTTGTTTGTTCATACAATCTCACTGAACTCTTGAATGCTAAATGATCATAAAGCCATTTATTTTCTTTCCTCTCTTGACTCGGTCTCTCTTCCACACCGACATGTTGTGCAGGAAATGGCAGCGGTGTCGGCCTTTCTGCAGGGTGGAGCCCCCAGACCTTATCCAGCACACTACATGGATACTGCGATACAGACGTACCGAGATGTCTGCAAGTACGACTGACTTCTTTTATCATCTCTGTCTACCTGCTGTTTCAGTTTAAAGGCAGTTTTAGGAAGTTATTGTGTTGTAGCAGACTTTCATGAACCAGCTTCTTTATTATGGAGAACAACATCAGGCTGTGTTTTAAGGATGTGCAACATGGCAGTGTTTATAATTGTTTGGTTTGGTTTGGTGTTTTGACAGCCGTGTCACAGCCGGTCAGAGTAATACCTGCATGTGAATATTCCTCCGTAGCTTCACTGCATGTTCACCTGTTCTCCTGACAGCATGTCGTCCCTCTGCCCTCCACAGGAACATGCTGCTGGCCGAGCGCTGTGCTCTACTCAGCGCCGAGATACTGAAGAGTCAGGGAAAATACTCCGAGGCTGCAGCACTTCTCATTAAGATGACCAGCGAGGTCAGTGCTGTCGTATGACCCCCTCCCACTCCCGCCCCCAAGTGCACTGCACACCTGACACTGAGTGAAACTGCAGCACATTAATCCATCTTTTCCTCTCCGTCCAGGACTCGGACCTGCGCAGTGCTCTGCTCCTGGAACAGGCCGCCCACTGTTTCATTAATATGCGCAACCCGATGGTGCGAAAGTTTGCCTTCCACATGATCCTGGCAGGTCATCGTTTCAGCAAAGCAGGCCAGGTGAGCCTCTGAGCCGTCACTCATCTATACGGTGACCTCCTACTGCTGCTGAGCAGCTCTGAACACCTGTGATGTGTCTGTCTGTGACAGTGTGTGTGTTCACTTTTACACCTTCCAGTAAGCGGCTTATTTGTGCGTTGTTTCATCTGTAATCTGCAGTATTGAAGTTCAAGTTACATTCCCAGTTTTCTGTGTTCAGGAGTATATTTAGTTCCAGTCCATTATTATATTCTGGTTAAAAAAAACAGTCCAATTTAGCAGGGTCTCCAGGAGTAAAAAGGGAAGGCACCATGGATGTGTTGAGTAGATAGCATCTCATTTATTCAAATAAAATTTGCTCAGTGTTGCATACACATCAGCTTCCTCCACAGAACAAGAGTGTGGATGCAGTTTTTGGTCAAAAAGAAGCCTTTCTTCTCAGTTGAGCTGCGTGACAGGGACTGCTGCAGCCAAGCACGCTGACTTCCTGATAGCTTGCTGCAAACTTTAATGAGATAAAAACCTGTATTATTGATCCATTATAAACCTAACCTCTTCCTCCTTCTGTCTTCATGTAGAGGAGACATGCACTGCGGTGTTACTGCCAGGCCATGCAGGTGTACAAGGAGAGAGGCTGGTCTTTGGCAGAGGATCACATCAACTTTACAATCGGTCGTCAGTCTTTCACACTGCGGCAGCCAGAGGATGCTGTAACGGCCTTCAGACAGATCCTGATCAACGACAGCAGACAGACGGCCACGCAGCAGGGCGCCTTCCTCAGAGAGTACCTCTACGTTTACAAGGTGAACCTCCACATTTACAAGGTGAACCTCCACGATACCGAGGTGAACCTCCACGATACAGAGGTGAACCTCCACGTTTACAAGGTGAACCTCCACGTTACCAAGGTGAACCTCCACGTTACAAGGTGAACCTCTACGATACCGAGGTGAACCTCTACGATACCGAGGTGAACCTCCACGTTTACAAGGTGAACCTCCACGTTACCAAGGTGAACCTCTAGTTACCGAGGTGAACCTCTACGATACCGAGGTGAACCTCACAACCAGAGAAATGTCCCTCATCTTTTTATACTCTTACTTTTATACTTCCAGAATATTGTGTTAATTAACTATTGCGAATCTTACAATCACAATAATTAATGTAAGTTCAACCAATCTCTTCAACATGTGTTCTTCATTTACAGTCAGCATCATCAACACAGACCGCATGCCTGATTATTCTAGCACTTTGTAGAAACAGATAATTTTATTAAATGAATGCGGTGAAAATGTGTTGTGTGTGTTGGTTCTTAGAGTGTGGTCGGGTCGAATGCAGACAGCCTCCCCCAGCTGCCGCTGCCCTGCATCCACAGCTCAGCCACACGGGTCTACTTCGGACATGAGCGCCGCCTCGCAGAAGGTAACGCTGATGAGGAACATGTGAGCATGACTCCATCTCAACAAAAGAGTGATGATTAGACCTTATTACCCAGGACCTCTAGTTTTGGCTACACACTCAGGGTTTTTACCCTTTAAAAAATTTCCCCTCGGGGATTAATAAAGTAAATACCTACCTACCTACCTACCTACCTTTACAGTGTTTGGGCTACATGATGGCTACATCGCTGTAACACACACGTGTTCACACTGGCAACGCAATCTTTCTACGCCGAGTCTATCCTTGATGATGGCCATTGGTCATGTGATTTTTGTTTACCCTCCTTAAATGAGTGGGAGCAGGAAAGATGAGAGACTTGGGATTGTTGGGATTTATCTACGACTGTATAGTACACACATCGATAAACACAGTGCCAAGCAACTAGTTTACATTCTAACTTGCTTGCTTGCTTAGTTTGAACAAGACCATTGTACCAAGAAAACAGCCACAGTGAAGCCATATATCAATGCCATTTGTATTTATTATTATTATTATTATTTGTCAGTTCTGTTTGTGTTGTCATGAGCTGCACTAAAGAGCAATTTGAAACTATCCAACAAGGTCAGCACATCTTGGTTTGTCTGCGACACAAAATGACCTCAGTTTGGTAAATTGATGATGAGCTGATTGACTTCATCACATTCAGCTGTATCAGGAAAAAAAACTGCAAACTAAACACCGTCAGTAACAGTAATACTTTTGGCATCAAACTTCATTTCTTTACTCTCCAAAGCAACACCAGTGTTAACTCTGGTTCTGCTTCTGTTGTGTAAAGAGTGGCAGCCATCAGTGTGTTTACTGGTCATTTCATCAGAGCACAACTTTTTGTGCAGTCCGAGCAGAGAAAATGACACAAATCTTTTACTATAACAAAAAGTGGATGTAGTCTTTTTGAGATTTGGTATGTTATCACCAAACACATTATTGCGACACTCCTATATCAATAATTTCCTTTTCTCATCCTAACATGTTAGAAAACACAACTACTTCTTCCTCTCATGTTGAACTGAGGGCAGATTGGACAATGCAGTGACTCACTGTCACCTCTTGTGGTACAAAGTGGTATTACAAGAAAGGCCAGGCAACATCACCACTGTAGTTTCTACACTTTCTTCAGATCATTTTTAGTTTAAGAATGTTTTAAACTAAACCTCAAGAAACACCTTTAATATAATAATAATCAATAATAGTTTTACTGCTCTATGATAGCAGAGTTCTATGTGTATGTGTGTGAACTTTCTTTAAGATCATTTCTGTGTGCTGATGGGAAGTACTGAAAAAACTTCCCTCAGAATTTTTCATCACACTTTCCTCAGCATTATTGTGAAACTGCTATTAAATAGTATTTTATGTAATATTTAAAAAAGCTCTAAAAGGTCACGATAGGAAAAATAAAAGGCACCTTTGAGCACAGGTTTCCTCTAACTGGGGCCTCCTAGCTGTGAATGTATGTGTGTGACAGGAACTACAGTCATTGCCTGTAACAACCGGTCACTCCATTTGCTCTTTGATATGTGACCTTGTTCAGGGGAGAAGCAGGCAGCCACTCACGTGTCCTTGGACCAGGAGTACGACCAGGACTTGTCAGCCATGTGGTGTGGTCTGGAGGAGCAGCTCGTAGCGTCTGCTAACCGGTGGATGGTCCCAGCAAACTTCCAGCCCACCCAGTGCTGCCTGAACAGCCAGACAGACAACCTCCGTCATCCGCTGGCTGTGGTGGAGGGTAAGATGTCCTCAGCAGACACAGTGGACCTGTGTCTGAAACTATATCCAGGACATCACTCAGTATTAGTCTGCACTTCAACCAATCAGGAGTTACTAGTTTGTGTTGCTGTAGTGTAATGCAGTGATTTAGACTGTGCTTCGTGTGCAAGGCTCCACCTGATGATGCACACAAGCCTCACTGAAGGCTAACAACTTCATTCCAAAGATTTTCCTTCTCACAGTCCCTGCAGCTACTCGCAATGATTAACACAAATTCTGCAATATTTGCGGGAACTTGCAATTTTGTAATATTTCCACATTTTTTTCTGCAAAAAATGTCATTGGCAGAAGTTGTGCTGAAAGTATTAACCGCATAAAGTAAATCTTTTCAAACAAAATTCACTTTATTAACTCTAAAGCTCTTATTTTGACAGCTGATGTAGTCCTTGTTTCTATATTCCAGTCACAGACGGTCTGTTCTGGAAACATACGCAGCTTTTAGGACCATTTAGGAGCTTTTATCCAAGTTCAATAAATACATTTAAAAAAAGATTAGAGCTAATAATATTTCTGTGATGTGCAGCATGGTTATTATCAAAGGAAGTGATTACATATTCATTCTTTTATCAGGTAGTGCTTGGGAAAAAAAAAATCAAATTTTTCTGTCACGACCTGGAATTTTTGGTAATTTACACAATTTTACTGCAAGAAATTCACTTAAAACTCCACAAATTGCATTGAAATTTGTGAGACTGATTAAATTTGAAAGTATTACAGACAACAGTTATTACATCTTCACATCACATGGCAGTTATGAAAGAATTAGTTGGTTCTGATTGAAGTACAGTATTTTATCAATATAATGTACCTGTGCTCAGCAGGTTGGCGTAATGTCCTCTGTCTGTCCCCACAGAGCCAATCATAGTGGAGGTGACATTCAGGAACCCTTTGAAGGTGTCTCTGACTCTGTCCAGCCTGTCTCTCCTCTGGAGGTTTACTGACGATGAATCGTCTTCATCTACGGAGAGGACAGCCAAGGAGCTGCCAGCAGAGGCCATCACCAACGAGGAGACCCCAGCTGGGGGGGTGGGTTCATCCTCTCAAGACTTCTGATTCTTAGTTCACTTCCATATTCAAATGTGATTCCTGAGATTTGTCTGGTCTCTTCTGTCTGCGCCTCCTCTGGCAGATGACCCAGAAAGATGACATCGTCACCACGGAGGTGATCCAGGAGTTCTACATGGGTCCAGAGGAAACCAAAACGGTGAGGTACCCTCCGAGGTTACCAGTGCAGCGGCCCACCATCAGTGATCTGCCCGCGACTGCAGTGTGTTATGTAGAGTGGACTTGTGGACGAATCAGTAGATAGTCAGGGATCATCACACTGACAGAATGGAAACATGGATAGAGAGATGGATCTAGAGAGAGAGACTTTATTAAGCCCGCAAGGGGAAATTTGTACATGTACAGGGCAAAGCAATAAATTACAGAATATAAAATAAAGGTACTAAAAAATATTAAATTACATAAACAAATTTAAATGCACATTATATACAACTTGGATATAAATAAAAATAGAATAATATTAAATGTAACTAAAATAATCTAATAAATTAAACAGGACAAGCAAACAACAGTGCAACGTGTTAATGAAGTGTGATTGATTTGCCAGAGGTAAGTTATTGTACAGTCTGATGGCAGAGGGCAGGAACAACAGACCAGAACTCCCTCTGAAGATAATACGGGTGCATCCCCACGGCTAGAAGTTCACTGTCCGGGCTACAGAAACGTTCCTTCACGCACACATCTCATCACACCTACTTGTCCAATAAGCAATAAACTGTGTGTGTTTCATAGAATAGAAGTGTCTGATTTTATTCTCTGACAGCAGCACAACATAAAGACAAAGTGTTTATCTCTCAGGGGAAGTTGAAGATGTGTACATGCATTGTTGTAACTGTTGTAAATCTTGCATGACAAGAGGCAGTCCTAAAGTCATAAAAGCAGTGAGCACAGCTGACTTGTAATTTGAACTGTAGTGCTACAGAGCTGCGTGTCCTGTGTAACGGATGACATCACAGACTGCACACTTTGATGGAAGAGGCCTCAGATGTGTCAAAACATGTTCACATCAGCCACAAAAAATACGTGTTCATAACAACTGAAATGTCTTTTTAAATCTCCATGGAACAGTTTTTGTGCCCCACGACAGTCAAACTAACACCATGTTGTGTTGTTGGATCTCAGGCCCGCCTCAGGCTGCTGCCTCACAGAACCGGTCAGCTGAACATCGGGGGTATAGTCTACAACCTGGCTGCAGCTTCCTCTGGAGAGACGGCTGCCAGTACTGAAGGTAAGCGTCTGCTAGAAGTAGTCCTCACGTCTACTCAACTGTATTTCACTTCCTGTTTTATATTTTAAGCTGCCACGATGTCACAGAATTGATTTCCTGTCTGTAGACCAGCAGACTTCAGATTTGATGGTCGTTCGTGGCAGACAGGACTTGAAAATCCGCGGTCCGCGACTTAACCTGACCAAAGAGGACAAGATGGTGGTTCGGCACGGTCCAGATCGACGTCTGGATCCCATCATAACACCCCCGATGCCCCTGATGGAGGTACTGACTCGTCCCAACCTGCAGTCTGATACAGTGAATGTGCAGCTCTGTAGCCGGGCCAACCAGACAACCTGTCACATTGGCTGCTTCACACTCTGATTGGCTCTGCAACCCTTCATTCAGTTCAGCTAGCTCTGATGAAAAAATGAATGAAGGGACCTGGATTTCAAAGCATTTCTTTGGCCGTAATTTAAATGGATCTGCAGCTTCAATATCAGACAACTTAAAATAACACTAATATTGATTCTAATCATCGTACTCAGAACATAGACGAGTCAAAATCTCCTTTTTTAAAATGTAATCATTTCCTGGCTTCATATTTAGACTGAAGGAATTAAATGATCATATTTGTAACCATAAATTATGTTATATGTCCTAAAAATGAATCGTGTCCTGTTCACCAGCTCTGCTTTGATCAGTTTGTGTGTGTCAGGTGTTCTTCCTGCAGTTCCCCACCGCTCTGCTGTGCGGTGAGATCAGAAAAGCCTACGTGGAGTTCTGTAACGTCAGCGGCGTTGCTCTGTGTGGCCTGCGGGTGGCGTCCACGCACCCTGACTTCTTCACGTTTGGCAGCCAGGCCACGACACCCCTCACTCCCGTCAGCCCGACCTCAGCCGAGAACTGCTCGGCCTATAAAACCTTAGCCACGCCCCTCCAGCCGGGCTCGGTGGCATCCGAGATCCTGGTTTCAGCGAAGGACTTCAGCCAGCCGGCGGGCGGGATGGAAATCCCGCTGGATGGCGGCACGCTTCAGCCCGGGGAGTCCACCCAGCTGCCGCTGTGGCTGCGGGGTCCGGACCAGGAGGGGGTCCATGAAATCAACTTCCTGTTCTACTACGAGAGCACACAGAAAGAACTCAAAATCAGGTACCAATTCAGAGGGAACTCAACTTGATAATCTCATATTCAGATGCTCAGTCCAAGCGTCATAGAGCAGTCTCAAGATGTTTTAACCCTAGAGGGCGCTACAAATACAAAAGGTTTATATCTTGTTATCCGGATTCACGGGAAATTCGGGTCACAGGATCTAAGGGTCACATCGGTTGAGTCCTAAGATTTGATGATTGATTAAAGTGGGAATCTATCATTAGATGTTTCTCATCTGTTAAACATGGAGCAGTAAAATGGGGAATTGCAGCTATGGCGTCCACTGAGTGTCCACTGAGTGTCCACTGAGTGTCCTGCAGTCGGTGAAGGAACTGAAACAGGATGATGATGTCATGCAGACGGGAGAATCCTCCATCACCTGCCTGAACTACAGGAAACACAATGAAGCCTTCACCTGGCAGGGGGGAACGCCAGCTGATCCTCTCTCCTCCTCTCCTCCTTTCTCCTCTCCCCTCCTCTCTCCTCCTCTCTTCTCTCTCTCTCTCTCTCCTTCTCTCCTCTCTCCTCCTCTCTCCTCCTCTCTCCTCTTCTCTCTTCTCTCCTCCTCTCTCCTCTTCTCTCCTCTCCTCCTCACCTCTTCTCCTCCTCTCCTCCTGCAGTCACCGTGTGTTGCGTCACACCGTGTTCATCTGTGCCAGCCGCTCCCTCAGTGTTCAGGCGTCGGCCTGCCGCAGCAGTGTTCCTCCTCATCAGTGTGTGGAGGAGACCGGCAGCGGAGGAACCCTGGTCTTCATCGATGTGGAGAACATCAACGCAGTGAGACGCACAGCAGAACACACACACACACACACACACACACACACACACACACACACACACACACACACACACACACACACACACACACACACACACACACACCTCAGTGTTGATCTCCTCTCTCCTCCTCAGAGTGAAGGAGGCGTGCGGGAGTTCCACATCGTTCAGGTTTCCAGCAGCAGTCAGCGCTGGCGTCTCCACAAGTACATCAACCCCAACCAGGAGAAAGGTGTGGTGTTCCTTTCTGTGGTTCCACGTGTTCATACAGGACGTTCTGTATTTTCGACCTCCTCCCATCATGTGATGTTGGTCACAGCTTTTCTGTCCTCCATCTTCTCCTCCAGACTGTAAGCTGAGCAGCAGAGAACGAGCCAAGCTGTGTTTCAGGGCGACCCGATGCCGACCTCATCAAGGTGCTGCAGGACATCACGACCTCATCAGAGGGCTGCAGGACATCACGACCTCATCAGAGGGCTGTGGTTCACTTGTAAATGAAGTGGTGTGTGTTTCTGGGTTGTCTGCAGCTCCCGTGGAGAAGTTCACCTTCGCAGACCTGAATCTGGGGAACGAGCGGGTAAACACCAACCTCACCGTAACACCTGGAGGAACAACCAGTCACCACAGCACACTGCAACATGTCATGAGTTGAAATGTGTCATGTGACCCTCAGTCTGGGACACCACACACACACACACACACACACACACACACACACACACACACACACACACACACACACACACACACGCCAGGCAGGCATTGTGTCCCAGACTGAAGATCACATGACACATTTCAACACACACCCTTTTACCTGTTGAAGTCTACATGACATAATGAGAGCCCCCCCTCCCCCGTGTTATTACTATTAATATTTTACAGTGTAAATGTGACCACAGATGGTTTCCTGGTATTAGTTTATGTTAATTATGTTAATTCGACCCCACGGAGCACCGAGCAACAAACCAAGTGATTTCCTTCTGGACTTCCCACAGAGTCCAATTTACAATTACGTATACATACAATAAGATAGATACAAATAATTATTTTAGAAAAAAATAAGGGCAATGAATAAATACACAAACACAGACTATATACATAAAATGAAAATAAATAAATATCGCGTTTATACAGGGGAACAGATGTGACTTGTCGTGACCTTTGACCTCCAAAATCATATCGGTTCATCCTTGAATTAAATAGAAAATTACAAGACATTTCCTCCTGACGTTCCTGAAATATCTCGTGACCTTTGACCTTTGATCACCATAATCTTATCACTTCTTCGCTGGTACCAAATGAATCGTTTAGCCAAGTTTAAGGAAATTTCCTCAGTATTCTTGGAATATTGCATTTTCCGAACAGGACAGACAGATGAGAGGGACATGAGGTCACAGTGACCTTGAACTTTGACCTCTGACCACCAAACTCCAATCAGTTCATCGTCAAGGCCGAGCAAGCGGATTGAAGAAATATTTATCCAGGCGTTCCTGAGACATTATGTTTGTGTGAATGTGTAGAAATAATGTTGCAGTGACCTTAACCTTTGACCCCCCCAAAATCTAATCAGTCATAAATTGGTATCCAGTGAATGGTTTCACCAAGTTGGAAGAAACTCCCTCGAGGCGTTCTGGCGATATGTCATCCATGAGAAGGGGACAGACGTCTGTATATATACGATATAATACACATAACAACAGGCAGAATGAAATCACCATGTCACAGAGAGACAAACCGTTTTGTCCTAAAAAGTGTGAGGAAGGCCGATGAGGTCATCTCACCTCCCACGCCGTCTCGTTGCAGATCATCAGCTCCTCCACGCCCTGCGGAGACTTCTTCTTCCGCTGCCGTCAGACCTCCGAGCCTCGGCAGCAGGACGTGACCCCGTCGAGGACGGCGTCCGGCGGCAGGACTCACGGTGGCGGACCCTCCGAGGACTGTGACGTCAACAGTATCGCCAGGAAGTGTGACGAGATGGACCTGAACATCATCGTCATCTGGAAGGTCAGTGGAACACAGCACCATGAGGGACAGCTGCAGTAGGGGAGTATTAGTCCACTGATCACCTGAATACATCATCATATTAATCCATGCTGTGTGTGTGTGTGTGTGTGTGTGTGTGTGTGTGTGTGTGTGTGTGTGTGTGTGTGTGTGTGTGTGTGTGTGTGTGTGTGTGTGTGTGTGTGTGTGTGTGTGTGTGTGTGTGCGTGTGTGTGCGTGTGTGTGTGTGTGTAGGCCTACGTGGTGGAGGACAACAAACAGCTGATCCTGGAGGGTCAGCTCCACGTGGCCCTGCAGACAATCGGAAAAGAGGCCAGTTCTCTGACTCCTAAAGAGGTACAGTACACACACACACACAAACACACACACATAGACACACATACACACACACAAACACACACAGACACACACTCTGTGATATCTCACCATTACAGCTATTTTACTGAGTCAGTTTTTTAACTGTAAAATCCAAACCGTGGCTCAGAGCCTTCATCCTAAACACCAGCAGCAAGCAGCTGTTGGAGCTCAGAAGATTCTGTGAAGAAACATGATGATGTCATCGATGGTCAGCTCAGTCTGTCAGTCTGTGTTTCAATAATCAATTATATGAGGATAAATCAATAAGTTCCCAGTCTGCTGCTCGTGATGTGCACGGAGCAGCAGCAGAAGGTATTGATCCATCCTGTATAATGATGAGTGATGGTGAACAGTATCTGGACCAGATGTATTGATCCATCCTGTATAATGATGAGTGATGGTGAACAGTATCTGGACCAGATGTATTGATCCATCCTGTATAATGATGAGTGATGGTGAACAGTATCTGGACCAGATGTATTGATCCATCCTGTATAATGATGAGTGATGGTGAACAGTATCTGGACCAGATGTTCCTCCTGAATGTTTCACAGCTTCATGTTTCATTTGTTTGCCTCTGACATGGTGAGGTCATCTTTGTTGAACTTTTCCTGACGACAGGACAAGAGAATCCAAGACGTTGTCTGACCACAGTAAGAGTTTAAAACTGAAGTATGAATACAGTAATCAGAGGTTGCCACGGTAACCAGAAGTGTAAAATGTGCTTGTTGTGATGTGTGCGAAGGTAAATGTAAAGGTTGATGTCCACTTCACTGATTCCTGACGTTTCATTTTATGGACATGGAGGGAAAACTACAAGCTGACGGCAGGAAGTGGACGTTTGTCCTCCTGCTGATGTCTCCGTCTGTGGACCTCAAACATCTTTGAAGTAATAATGACGGATCAGCTGTCCACACAGGAGACGAGGTGACGTGTTGCTCTCTGTGTTCTCAGGACGCTCAGGAGATGGTGCTGCTCAAGTTTAAGTCTGAGCTTCCTCCTCCGGTCGTTCTTCCCTCCGCCCAACTTTCACAGCTCATCAAAACCAACCTGCACTACCCAGAAACCTACACACACCTGTTTGACCAGGACAGGTAACACTCACCTACACACACACACACACACACACACACACACACACACACACACACACACACACACACACACACACACACACACACACACACACACACACACACACACACACTGACACTCACACACCATTTTGTTTTAATTTGTTTGGTCCTGATTGTGCAGCAGGTTCAGGGGAAGGCTTGGTTCTGAAAACTCCTGCCAGCTTTTAAATCATGTTCCTGTTTGTTGTCTGCTCAGCACAACGCAGCATGTTTCTCTGTTCATCACAGGTCGGCGAGTTTCTGCTCTTTAGCTGCACGTTTTTTGTTTCCTTTTTTTTCGACAGCGCAGAAAAACATGTTGACGGATAGAACAGCTTCCGCTCTATAAGTGAAGAGTCCTGGTTTAATCCAGACAAACCTCGGAGTCTGAGTGTTTCAGTGATGAACTCTGAGTGTTTCAGTGATGAACTCTGAGTGTTTCAGTGATGAACTCTGAGTGTTTCAGTGATGAACTCTGAGTGTTTCAGTGATGAACTCTGAATGTTTCAGTGATGAACTCTGAATGTTTCAGTGATGAACTCTGAATGTTTCAGTGATGAACTCTGAGTGTTTCAGTGATGAACTCTGAGTGTTTCAGTGATGAACTCTGAATGTTTCAGTGATGAACTCTGAGTGTTTCAGTGATGAACTCTGAGTGTTTCAGTGATGAACTCTGAGTGTTTCAGTGATGAACTCTGAGTGTTTCAGTGATGAACTCTGAGTGTTTCAGTGATGAACTCTGAGTGTTTCAGTGATGAACTCTGAGTGTTTCAGTGATGAACTCTGAGTGTTTCAGTGATGAACTCTGAATGTTTCAGTGATGAACTCTGAGTGTTTCAGTGATGAACTCTGAATGTTTCAGTGATGAACTCTGAGTGTTTCAGTGATGAACTCTGAATGTTTCAGTGATGAACTCTGAGTGTTTCAGTGATGAACTCTGAGTGTTTCAGTGATGAACTCTGAATGTTTCAGTGATGAACTCTGAGTGTTTCAGTGATGAACTCTGAGTGTTTCAGTGATGAACTCTGAGTGTTTCAGTGATGAACTCTGAATGTTTCAGTGATGAACTCTGAGTGTTTCAGTGATGAACTCTGAATGTTTCAGTGATGAACTCTGAGTGTTTCAGTGATGAACTCTGAGTGTTTCAGTGATGAACTCTGAGTGTTTCAGTGATGAACTCTGAGTGTTTCAGTGATGAACTCTGAATGTTTCAGTGATGAACTCTGAGTGTTTCAGTGATGAACTCTGAGTGTTTCAGTGATGAACTCTGAGTGTTTCAGTGATGAACTCTGAGTGTTTCAGTGATGAACTCTGAGTGTTTCAGTGATGAACTCTGAGTGTTTCAGTGATGAACTCTGAGTGTTTCAGTGATGAACTCTGAATGTTTCAGTGATGAACTCTGAATGTTTCAGTGATGAACTCTGAATGTTTCAGTGATGAACTCTGAGTGTTTCAGTGATGAACTCTGAATGTTTCAGTGATGAACTCTGAGTGTTTCAGTGATGAACTCTGAGTGTTTCAGTGATGAACTCTGAGTGTTTCAGTGATGAACTCTGAGTGTTTCAGTGATGAACTCTGAATGTTTCAGTGATGAACTCTGAGTGTTTCAGTGATGAACTCTGAGTGTTTCAGTGATGAACTCTGAGTGTTTCAGTGATGAACTCTGAGTGTTTCAGTGATGAACTCTGAGTGTTTCAGTGATGAACTCTGAATGTTTCAGTGATGAACTCTGAGTGTTTCAGTGATGAACTCTGAGTGTTTCAGTGATGAACTCTGAGTGTTTCAGTGATGAACTCTGAGTGTTTCAGTGATGAACTCTGAGTGTTTCAGTGATGAACTCTGAGTGTTTCAGTGATGAACTCTGAATGTTTCAGTGATGAACTCTGAGTGTTTCAGTGATGAACTCTGAGTGTTTCAGTGATGAACTCTGAGTGTTTCAGTGATGAACTCTGAATGTTTCAGTGATGAACTCTGAGTGTTTCAGTGATGAACTCTGAGTGTTTCAGTGATGAACTCTGAGTGTTTCAGTGATGAACTCTGAGTGTTTCAGTGATGAACTCTGAGTGTTTCAGTGATGAACTCTGAATGTTTCAGTGATGAACTCTGAATGTTTCAGTGATGAACTCTGAGTGTTTCAGTGATGAACTCTGAGTGTTTCAGTGATGAACTCTGAATGTTTCAGTGATGAACTCTGAATGTTTCAGTGATGAACTCTGAGTGTTTCAGTGACGAACTCTGAATGTTTCAGTGACGAACTCTGAGTGTTTCAGTGATGAACTCTGAATGTTTCAGTGATGAACTCTGAATGTTTCAGTGATGAACTCTGAATGTTTCAGTGATGAACTCTGAGTGTTTCAGTGATGAACTCTGAGTGTTTCAGTGATGAACTCTGAATGTTTCAGTGATGAACTCTGAATGTTTCAGTGATGAACTCTGAATGTTTCAGTGATGAACTCTGAATGTTTCAGTGATGAACTCTGAATGTTTCAGTGATGAACTCTGAATGTCTGAACCTCCATCAGTCTGTCCGCCGGTTTGTTGAACGGCCCGTGAAGACGTAACGCTGTCCTCCTGTCCACAGTCTCTGTTTGGTGCCGGTGACTCTGATTCTGTCCAACTGCTCCGTGGTTCAGGTGGACGTCTTCATCGACCTGAGACACAAAAGCAGCAGGTACGTTTCCGAATTGTGTGTGTGTGTGTGTGTGTGTGTGGGGGGGGGGGTCACGAACGTTGTTCGGTAGACACGTGGGTTTGTTTGAAGTTGAAAGTCCTGTTGGTCCATGGTCCGGGTCCGATTCCCGTCGTGAAAGACCGTCCCGCCTCCTGTCTGTAGCAGAAGGCCTGAGCTGACAGTGACATCATCAGGTTTATATTCTCACTGTTGACTTCAGTTCCTCCAGAATCACAAAGCTGTTAACGGGCCGAGTCCTCCAGCATCTGTTCAACTCGTACAGTCGCTTCATTTTTACATGTTTTATTATGTTGGAAATTCAAGTTGACATAAAACCCTGTTTTAAAAAACAGTTTGGATGCTGTGTGAAATGTAAATAAAGACAGAATTCAATGATTTGCAAATCATGTAAACCCCATTTTCTTTTATTGAAAATAGACCAAAGACAACATATCAAATGTTGAAACAGACTAAATTTGTATTGTTTTATGAAAAATATTTGTTCATTTTGAATTTGATGCCAGCAACACATCTCAAATGTTGTGGCTCCTGCAGACTGTCGCTCAGTCTTCTCTGTGATCCCAGTAATAATATTTCATAATAATAATGTTCACTCAGAGGGGAGGACCAATCAGAGCCCAGAGTTTGTGCGTCAGTGCGATGACGTTGAAGTCCAGCGGTGTTGGAGGCTGGTGGGCACAGCTGATTGATGGAAGCTGCTCCAATAGTTGAAATGACCCCAGCAGGAAGTCATGTGGTGCTGCTTCAGAGACGCCGACGGCAGGTTGAGGGATCGGTTGCTGTAACGGATGGCTGACGGCTCAGAGCTCATAAAACCTGCTGTTCCTTTAACAGGACGTGTTGCATACTTAGTTCATCGTTCTTCCACTCTTCTTGTTCTGCAGCCCGGAGTCTCTGGAGGTCCACAGCTCCTTCTCCTGGGTGGGTCAGACCCAGTACAAGCTGCAGCTGAAGCCTCAGGAGGTTCTGGGCCTCACGCTGCGGGCCTGCTTCCTCCGGGCCGGCGTCTACAACCTGAACACACCGCGGGTCTTCGCCAAGCCGGCAGAGCAGAGCGCCATGTGTGAGACGAGTCAGCAGACGGCGAGTCCGGCCCTCATCATCATCAACGGAGCCTGACGGGGGGGCGGCCGGCCCGCAGAGGGGAGCACCGGGCCTCTGGACTCAGAAACCGCTCGGCAGAGTCCGCATGAACGTTCCTGTTCTGATGAATACCTGCACGGCAGCAAACGTATTTTTTTGTAACGATTAGTGAAATAGAAGTTTATTTAAAACCTTTGGTTCTAACAGACGTCCATCAGCTGATGCTCCGGATGAAGTTTGTTTCATGAGCCCGTGAGTTTCACTCATACTTTGACTTTGTACCAGCCCATCAGCAGGTTTAGCCCCCCCCCCACCACCACCACCACCACCACCACCCACCCGGCCAGCCAGCCTCCGTACCTCCACTGTCTCCACCCGCCCGGTTTGACCCATCTGTCACCAGCATCTCAAACCACCTGCTGAGTCTGGTACAAACCCCCAAAGCCACGTCAGAGTCCCGTTGGTGTCGGACCGCAACGTTCACTCGGACACGGAACCAACAGTGGAGACGGGCGTGTCCACCTGATGACATCATCACCGGTCTGAGCGCCACCGGTCCGGTTCAGCCGGACTGTGGACAGCTGTGACCTCTGAAGGAGAGCAGATGGCGGTCCAGCTCCTGACTGGACCGAGCAGCACGACTGTCTGTGAGCGTGACGTTTACATCCTGAATATTGTTCACCTCCGACTTCCTGTTCCGTGTGCACGCAGTAGGTTCCTTTTAAGACCCGTCAGTCTCCCGTGTGCTTCAACCTCAACATGTTGTGATTTAACTCTTGTATGCACTTGACTCGACATCTTTTCTGAAAAATGATGTATTATATTTATATATAACAAATTGGATGTAAATAGGAAATAAAGATGTAACTAATGATACTGATCAGGCTGCTTCTGTAAGTTCTGTTGGAGTTCTGATGATCTGCATCATGGAGAACAGCTGATGGCATTATTATTATTATTTGTCCTTGTAAGAAAATGTGTTAAAATGAAAACAAAAATTTGTTCACACCTTTTAGTAGATTTTGATCATCATGACATTTATGGTTTTAATTTACTCAAATATTTCTCCACACGGATCTAATGAATCGGTGATCAGATCAGTTTTCTATCATTTATGAAGGATGTGACCAAAGGAAAGAACTTCAGTTTCCATCTGATCTTGTCCGGTATCTGGTTGAAGACATGATTCCTGTTGGATTCATTTCTGTTCCAGGTGGAATGAAAAGCTTTGGATCTGCAGCTCGAGGTTTGAGATGTTCCAGCAGCACCGCACTGAAACGTCTTCTCACTGCAGCTCACGTCAGCTTTTTAGATCCTCCTTCCTGTCCTGGTGGACCTTCAGACTTGATTTGTTCTGGTTCAGGAGGTCCAGCCGTGTAGAGCAGAGTGGGTCAGGGCTCAGAGAAGTGGGAGAATCTGTTCCTGTTGCAGGTGACCCGGTTCTCCTCATTAGAGCCTCGCTCCTCTGAGAAGCTGTTGTTGGATGTTCCACATTGATGAGGCAGACGTGCTCCTCACCGACGGTCCTGATGTTTCTTCCTCCAACCAGACGAGCGGCAGGATGAAGGTAAACACAGTCAGCTTGTTGGACAAAGGACTTTTTAAAAAGCTGAATACTGATACTCGGTGTTTAGTAAACTGCATCAAGTAAAGCTGAAACTTGTAATTAATTCATATAAAACTATTTTGAATTATTTCAGCTAGTTTTTTTTCAACCCATGTGTCCTAATTCTTGCTTCTGTCTCGTCTGAGAGTAAAAAAGTTTTGGGCTTCAAGTGATTTTTGGGGAGAATTAACCTTTAATCACCTTCTGATGTAAATGAGAACATCTGATGTTAATTCAGCAAGAAACTAACATGAAGACGGAGTCAGGTTATCGGCTCTGATAAACATCAACAATCTGTGTGTGTGTGTGTGTGTGTGTGTGTGTGTGTGTGTGTGTGTGTGTGTGTGTGTGTGTGTGTGTGTGTGTGTGTGTGTTGTATGTGTGTGTCCAGGAGTGCTCCATGACTCCATCCTGAGAGGTGTCTGAGGAGCAGGAAGAACCGTTCTCTGTTGTTATCGACAGCCAGCTGCTGCAAACAGTAGAACAGAGACGCCTCCTCAGACGCCGTTCCTCCATATCAACGACTGTGTTCCCTCTCGCCCTGAAACGGCTGAATCACCTGACAGTTTGGGCTTCAGGAGGATCAAAATAAGTACACATTGTAATTTTAGGAACAAGTAACATTTTCTGTTTAATATATCATCTGTAAAAGCTGTCAAGTTATAAATATGTTGGCAAACATGAATTGTGCATTTTAACGATATTTAACCATCTGATTGACCGACGGGGCTAAACAGCAGCAGAACTTTAGTCCTCGCTAAAAGTTGTGGAACGTTTTGAACAGACTTAATCCAACTAGAACTGTAAATGTGTCTTCACTGTTTCACATTCAGGATGAAGACTTGGTGTTTGTTGAGGAAGAGACATCTGGACGTGTTTGAATATCTGCTGGATCTGCTTCATCATCCAGTGAAGACCACGGCCCTCAGCAGGTAGAGGAGTTCAAAGACATGTTTGATGTTACAGTTATTGCCCAAAGCTTTGGTGCAAGTTCATATTTCATATGTCCACATGTAGGAAGAAGACGTCCAATGCAGGGACATGCAGCCATGTCTACCCATCTCAGACATCCAGCTGTTGTGGACAAAGGTCATTGTCTTTGACTGGTTTGACAATGTTTCCTACTCTGAAGAGAAGCCATATAAATTGATATGTGGCATGTAGATTTATTACATTTATTATATTTAGAGACAAAGATGGCGAGATGTTAAAGTCTGTTCTACACACATTGACAGCAGTGATATCAAGCAGGATCTGTGTGAAGATAAAAACAACTATTGCCTTTATTCTCATCGTAGTGAGGACAGAACCTGTGAAAGAGACCAACTTCATGCTGAGATGGATCTTATTTCAAGGTCAATTATTTCATGGTATATTCATTCATTATGAAATATACTGTATTCATATGTTGGTATTAAATACATTCCAATGTGAGGCTGATTTCAAGATGTTAAACTTTTGACAGCGAGGAAGATGTTATCAGGTGGGTAAGATCACAGGTGGACTCCAGCAAGACTTCTGAGATTTGTGTATCCAGAGAGAACCTGGTGGAAAGAGCTCTGAAGTTATGGAAGCGTCAAAGAAATGTGGGTCCTGTGAATCTCTTGAGGATCCTGTTCCTGGAGAACAGGGATTGATACGGGCCTGAAAAAGGACTTTCGGCTCTGACGGCCTTTTCTCTGAGAACCTTTCATCTCAGGGTTTCCATGACTCCACTTTATTCCAGTAATAACAAAGGGAAGTTGAAGTTTTTAGCAGATTCATTTTATAACAATACAATCTTTTAATTGCTTGTTTATATGATGCCCAAAACAGTTAATATTGTATTAAGGCACTTTGCAGGATGAATGATGCAACAATTTCATGTTAGTGTATTCAGCTGTAAACCATGGACTGTGGTATCCTGAGAAATGGGATGATGTGTTGTGAATGCAAAGCATTAAAAGGAGATTTGAATCTTTTTGGTATTCTGGATTGTGGCTACGCAGGCAAAGTGGAGACGCAGCATAAAGACAACACATTAAGGTATTCACACAACATCTACTATTACTGCTGATGGAGCACATTGGAGCGGAGCCTCAGATAATCACAGGCCGTGTGGGGTTTCTTTTTTCTTGAAGAAATTGAAGGATCACGATAATCTGTTGTTCTTGTTTCGAGGCTGCTCTTTGGCTTCAATGTGAAACATTTATTTTGAGTAAAGAGAAATGAGCGAGAGGTCAAGGCACTCCAATTAAAATGCTCGATATGTATTTATTTTCCTGACATGTCCATGTAGGGCTCAAAGGAAATGTACATGGTTGTCTACATGTAGAAGCAAAGCCTTGTTGGAGGCCATTTTCCTGAGTCTGCTGCCCTAAAGTCTGAACTACTACAGATGGACTGGGACATTATTTCCTTTTCCTTAAAATGGATCTTTCTGTATTCAGGGCGACTGGACTTCATGTGAAGACCAAATGCATGCCCGAGCTGCAGCAGTTGCCTGAGGGCCTGAAAGTATATGACCTCATCACAGTCTGTTTGTCTTCAGAGACGACGACTCAGCAGGCTCTAGTTTTGCTTTGAGTGTTTACTGGTTGTACTACGTTGTGTTTCCTTCACTTCCTTTCTGCTTCTTAACCAGCTACGTTCTGAGGAATCTCACTGAGTATCATTATGTTTGAAATGTAAGTGGACTCGCATTACATCATGTCCCATCTGGCCCCGGAGTTCAGTCCAAGTGGCTCAAGGAAGCAAGTGAAGGATCCAAAATCTTGGAGCACTTCCAACATTTCCTCCTCGAACTTGAAGGTATCATCTTGTGGTGCATTGTGGGTCGTCTGATCAGTGTTTTCAGTCTTCAGTGAGTTTCTCAAGAGTAAAGCAGCGCTGAAAGTAACATATTTGTTCATGACGAGTGAAAACAAGTCAAACAAGGTGTTTCCTGAACGACTTATTCAGACAAGAAGGACTGCTGTCAGCGAATGTGTTAGAGAAGACTTCAGACAGGAAGTGACTCACCACACACACACACACA